>NW_028141349.1:0-71913 GCF_030444845.1 Prenolepis imparis | reverse complement strand
AAGCAGTGGTATCAACGCAGAGTACTAGAAGATTTTTTAAAGGATTCATTGCAATGTAAGTATAATAATAAAGAATAATAAATAAAAATAAATATTAAATAATATAATTTTTTTACAGTAAAACAGAAAGCTCGATGGGCAAGAGCCGGAAGAGGCCGACTACGCGGACGCGGACGTGGCCGTAGCCGTGGACGCGAACGTGGCCGCGGACGCGGAAATACAATTATTAATTATATTACCATGTAATAATATATTATATAATTAATTTTTTTCAAATATATCTTCTTTCCCTTTAGCCTCCTTCTTCCTCTCTCTCTCTCCCGCCACAAAACATAACAAAAATTTATTTACATAAATAAATAATTATTTATTTATATAAATAAATTATTATTAATATTATTAATATTATTTTTTTATTATTAATTTATTATTAAATAAATATTTTATTGTTATTAATATTATAAATATTATTTTTTTTATTATTTATTTATTAGTTTTTTAGTTTTATTATTGTTTGTTATTTTTATTATTTATGATGTTAGTTTATTAATTTTTTTAAATTAATTTTTGTAAACTATAATTTTTACATATAATATTACTGTTATTGTTACGTATCCCATATTGCAAATTGTAGAAAATTTAATTATTAATATTATATTTGGGCATATCTCAAACAAAAGTTGTAATATTTATTCTATTAATTTTGAAAAAATAATTAAATTAGCGTATAGAAATTTAAAAAGCAGCGAATTTTATTAAATAATAATTAACAAATAAAAATTTTTAATATATAATTTTTATTAAATATCTAAACATGTAAAAAATACACATATTTAATAATTTAAATAATTATTTTATACCAAATTATATTTTTTTCATTTTTTATCCTTTTTTTCATCATTGTCATTATTATCTTCTTTCCGCTTTTTATTTTTTTTCTGAAATTTATCTTTAAATTCATTCTTCATACACTCCTCCTTCTTTAGCTCCTCTCGTTTTTCAAATTCTTCTAATGCCATTATTAATACATGATCTAGCCCATCTTCAAGTACTGAAATTTTTTATTTATATATATAGATTAGGTTATATCTTTATATATATGTAATAATATTAATTTAAATAAAACGATTGACAAATTTATAAAAAAATATCATTTTATTTAAATAAATTAATTATTGTTTATATTTTTACCATTTTGAAATTCTTCAATTTCTGTTGATATATTTAATTGATTCATCGTTATATTTTTAATTTCAAATCCATTTGTTTCATTTATCAGAACATTTTCTATTTCTTTCGGTATATTATTTTCTTCCACAATTGAATTTTCAAATTCATTTGTATTTATTTGATCATCTTCAATTACTGAAATTTTTTAATTAAAAAATATATTAGATTATATGTTAATGTGATAATATATTAATTTAAATAAAACAATTAACAAATTAAAAAAAAAATATTATTTTATTTAAATAAATTAATTATTATTTATATTTACCATTTAGAAATTCTTCAATTTCTTTTTCTATTTCTTTCGGTATATTATTTTCTTCCATGATTGTATTTTCAAATTGATTTGTATTCGTTTGATCAATGATGACATTTAATATGTGAAACCAGCTACTTATATATATAGATATAGATAGATAGATAGTCATTTCTGAAATGACATGTAAATAAAACTCATCACCTCTAAGGGGTGATTTTTGCAAAATCTCACTGAACAAAATAATTTAAAAATTTTTACGATTTAAAAAAAACAATACATTAATAAATAAATGCTCTTACTTAATAACACCATTTAACAATCACGCCACTACCAAAAGATGATTTTATTAAAATTATATGTTTCTCTTTTATAACTACAAAGTTTTTTAACATAAAATAACATTTTTTAAATGCGCACGCACGTGAGTAGATGCGTGGGTGGGTGAGTTGGGGTGTAAAATTAAAAAAAAACCACATAGTAGCCATCTCTAATAAATTTGCTAAATTTTGCTACCAATTTCTTGAAAATCGGTCAATAAATTTGTAAATGCGTGAGTGGGTGCGTTGGTGGGTGCGTATGTAGACAAAACTTAAAAAAAATCACATACAGTAACCATCTTTGAAAAATTTGCGAAATTTTAGTACCAATTTAGTGAAAATCGTTTAATAAATGTGTGAATGCGTGTGTGGATGCGTGGGTGGGTGCGTAAGTAGACAAAACTAAAAAAATCACATATAATATTCATCCCCGAATAATTTTCGAAATTTTGGTACCAATTTCGTGAAAATCGGTTAACAAATTTATGAGTGCGTGGGTGGGTGTGTGGGTGGTTGCGTGTGTTAGCAAAACTTAAAAAATTAAAAATTTGAAAATTTTAATACCAATTTCGAATCGTTCACCAATTTCGTGAAAATCAGTGAACAAATGTATTAGTACGTGGGTGGGTGCGTGGGTGGTTGCGAGGGTTTGTTAAAAGAAATCACATATAATAGCCATCCCCGAAAAATTTGATAAATTTTGTTACCAATTTCATGCAAATAGATGAAAAAATATATGATTGCGTAGGTGGGTGCGTGGGTGGTTGCGTGGGTGGGCAAAACTTTAAAATAACCATAATGGTCATCCCTTAAAAATATCGAAAATTTTATTACCAATTTCGAAAATATCGGTTAACAAATATGTGATTGCTTGGGTGGGTGCGTGGGTGAAGGTGTAAAACAAAAAAAATCACATATAGTAGCCATCCCCGAATAATTAGCGAAATTTTGGAACCAATTTATTGAAAATCGGTTAACAAATGTATGAGTGCGTAGGTGGGTGCGTGGGTGGTTGCGAGGGTGGGTTAAAAAAATCACATATAGTAGCCATCACCGAAAAATTTGCTGAATTTTTTTACGAATTTATTGAAAATCGGTTAACAAATGTATAAGTGCGTTGGTTGGTTATTTGGGTGGTTGCGTGGGTGGGCAAAACCCACGCAACCACCCACATACAATGTTTTGGAACACCCTAAACACATTGGCGTAAATGGCGTAAAAATCTGTAAAAAAATTATTTTCAGGAAAACATACCCTCCTCTATGAGAAAAAAAAAATTTTTTTAAAAATGAAAATAAACCCCACAGCAGCCACCCCCGAAAAATTTGCAACATTTTGGTACTTGTTTCACAAAAATCGGTCCACAAATGTGGAAGGAGTTCGCGTACATACAGACAGACAGACAGACGGACGGCACTTATATATATAGATTTGTTATACACACAGACACACATACACACACACGCACGCAAGCACTCACATTCCGCACAGCATTTTATATTCCAGATACACAGCAGATACATAAAATTTGAAATGTTGCTATATAGCAGATACATAACAATACATATGAATTATGTATTAGATACATGTTTAATGCCGATGAATGTCCGCGCTATAGATACGTAATTAACGTTACATATCAGATACATATGATAATATATATTCGATACGTGTTAAATACGTAAATTATATATTTCATACGTATCTGTAATATTGCAAATACGCGCTTAAATTGTATCGAATAGGTCATTTATCCATATACACATACAGAGCGTTTTCTAGCAAGCGACACAGACATAGTGTTACATAGAGTATTATTTCTATCTTTTTTCAATTCCAATAAACAACAAAGATAGAATGATTCTCTGTGAAACACTATGTCTGTGTCGCTTGCTGGAAAACGCTCTGTATATGTATATAGATAAATTACCTATACAATAATACATTTTAAGGCTCCTGGTACCTCATCGCCGACCATGTCGGAATCGTGACGTCAGAGAAATAACACGTTGAGATTTCTTAGATGCCATTTCTAAATAAAAACATATTTGCATAAAATAACACTTAAGATCTCTAATACACTTCTAAAAAACCCCGAAAACTATTCTTTTCCCTTGACAGTCAATCAACAACCGTAAAACGCGTATTTGCAATATTGCTGAAAGACACCCACATAATACATAAAATTTAAAAATATTTTTATATTAATAATATTTTTAAAATGTTGAGAATATTAGAATTTAGAAATATATTAATATATATAAAGCATTTGTATTACTGTAAACTTTATATTTTATTTATTTTTAAAACTAAATAAAATAAACTTTAATTTTTTTATCTTTTTTAGTAATTTTTTTATTAATTTTTTTATCTTTAATATCATATATTTAATATAATATATTTTTATAAAATATATATATTTTAATATAACATTTTTAATATTATTTATTATATAATATAATATTTTAGTTATAGTAGTATAATATTTATTATAGTATAATATTTTATATCTTTAATATCACTTTTGCCATCATTCTTGAAGATGTTGATCATTAGTTTGGTTTTTTTCTTTTCTGAAACAATCAATAAATTTAATGTAATATTGTTGTTAAATATAGAAATATATAATAAAGACAAAAAAATAAGGCGTTTCTATAAAAATATATATAATTACAAGAAACGTTAAATCTTTCAATATTCGTTTGAATATTATTTTGAATAGAAAGACAATGAATAATGAATACAATGAAGGCTATAAAAGATTATTAGGAATAAATTACGTTAAAAAAAGCATCTCAATTGATATACAATTTTCATAATAAATATTAATATTAAAAAAAATTAATATAATAAATTTACTCACGCAATTCTGCGAACACTTGCAGGAGCTTGAACAATCCAATTAATCATAAGTTTTGTAATTATTTCCTCGGTTGAATTTGTGTCGTGTAACCGAACAACAGCTACAAATATATATATCAATTTATAATACTATGTACATGTATGTATGTAACTGATATTTATTACCCTAAAGGATTTAAAAGCGCTTTTCAAAGGAGCGTTCCCCAATCTTTTACATCCTTTACAATCTCCCAATTCTCTACTTTGCCTGGCCATTTGCGACCTCACATTTTCTAAGCCGTTAATAAAACATAACCTCCTTATCCCCTCCTCTCCTTCGTTCAGCTTTCACCAGTCTCATCCTTCCTTCTCACTCCGTTTTGCCCTTCTCTCCTGCCCCGTTCCATCTCCCCATCCGTGCATCATCCTCTCCTCCCCCCTGATTACCTTAACATATACAAAACTTAAACATTGTGAAAATCTTAAATGTTACCTCTCCCTCTGCATCTTCTCTTCTCCATTCCTTTTCCTTCTCTATTCTACGGTTGTCCTTCTTTCTCCTCTGCTTGTTCTTCCTCTGTCTCTTTCTTCTTCCCGTGGATCCTCCATTTTTTCTCTTCTTTCGCCCTCCTTGTATCCAGCTTTTCCACCTCCTCCTCCTATACCCTTCTCATTTCTTCTTTATCCTCTACCTTCTTTATTACTCCATTCTTTCCATTTCTCTTTCCTTTTACCCATCTTCCTTCTTCCATGTCCCAGCACCATTCTTTACCATCAATCCATAATCTCCTATTCGTCGTCTCTACCGTTTTCCCCTTTTTTCTTTCCGTCCTCGCTTTCTCCATTATCCTCCATCTTGCACTTCTCTCCTCTATTGTTAAATCCTCGTCTATCCAAATTCCCCATCTCTTGTGTATCTCCCTTCCTCTCCTTAACATCTCCTTCTTATCCATTTCCTCCTTCATCTCCACTATTAGCACCCAGACTCCCCTTTCTCCTATCCTTTCCGTTATCTCTCCTACCTTTGCCACCTTCCCTGTTATCCTCTCTACAATCTCCTCCACAAAAATTCTTCTTTCCTCCTGATCCTCACCATCCACTCCTTTCCAAATCAGATTCCTTCTTCTCTTCCTTCTTCTCTCCTTCACCTCACTCTTCTCCCTCTCTTTTCTAATTCTCTCTCTCTTTTCCTTCTCTCTTCTCCATTTCTCTTCTCTCTCTTCAATCCTTTTCCACACCTCTATTTCTTTGCTGTCTTTTTCTTTTCTATCTATCTCTTCTTTCCTTCCGTCCCCTTTATTCTTTCCTTCTTCTATTTGTTCTATTCCCTTCTCACCTTCTTCTTTCTCTCTCTCGTTCCCTTCTATTTTCTTTCTTGCGCCCCCGTCCTCTTCTTCTTTCACCATCTTCCACCATTCCACTCTAACCTCCTCCTGCACCTTTCCTCTTCTTTCCTCCTTCTCCTCCCTACTCTCCACCTCTGCCTCAGAGCACCTCCCTACTTCCACTTCCTCTTCTTTTTCTTCCTTCTTTTTCTTCCTTTCTTCTCTCCTATCTTCTTCTTCCTTCATCGTCTTCTCTTTTCCCTCTCTTGTCTCATCCTCCTTTGCTTCTTCAACCTCGTACCTCCATTTGAATCTATTCTCCTCCTCTACTTCCTCTTCCATTGTACTATCTCCCTCCGACGTTTTCTCCCATGACTCCCCTCCTCCTCTCGTCATATCTTCCCTTTGACCTAAATTACTCCCTTCCTCTTCCTCCTCTTTCTTCTCACCCACCTCTCCGTCTCTTCTCTCCCCCTCGTCCAACTCCTGCTCTTTCCTGCGATTCTCCTCCTTACTACTTACATCCGGCCTCCCCCTCCTTCTATCGAATGACGTATCTTCCTCCTCTGACCTCCGGCTGTCCTCCTTTCTTCTCTCTTCTTTTCTTCGAGTCACTCCTTCCCATGATTTCATCCCT
This sequence comes from Prenolepis imparis, assembly GCF_030444845.1. NCBI lineage: Eukaryota > Metazoa > Arthropoda > Insecta > Hymenoptera > Formicidae > Prenolepis > Prenolepis imparis. The sequence continues at coordinate 65,304 of NW_028141349.1, read as the reverse complement.
CTCACCTCTCTTTTCTCTCCTTCTGCTATCGCTCCTTCTCTTCTCCTTCCTTGCCTCTGTCTCTCCTTGACTCTCTCTCAGCACCTTCACTCTCTCTCCTGTCCTTCCTCCTAGTATCTGCACAATCCTTACCAAAAGCTCCTTTATTTCTCTTAATTCCTTAACACCTTCCTTCGACTCCATCCTCTTTTTCCCTGCTGTCTCCTTCCTTTCAAACAAATAACCAAACAAATCAATAAATAAATACTCTCCGCAGCTTCTTTCTCCCTTGACGCACGTGTGCCATCTTCTCCATAACCTCTTGTCCGTCAGCTGTATCGATTATCGATTTGTTCTGTCGATCCTTCTCCCGTCGTCCGTTGCGCCCTCTCTCCGCTCTCTCTCTTCTCACTACCTCGTACCTCTGCAGCGCCATCTCCCTCGATCTACTTTTCCTCCGTCTTATCCTTTTCCTCTTGTACCAGCGCCCTCTTCATTCACTCCTTCTCTACGCCACGTCTCCTTTTCCCTTCGTCATGCTGTTCCTTATTTTCCACCTTTCGCTAGAGCCTTCTCCTTACACTCCTTTATACTCCACCATTTCTCCCAACTCCACCTTCTCTCTTCTATCCAAAACTCCATTCCACTTACTCCATCTCGTTCTTAACACCTCCTTTTCCTCGCTCCAACACGGAGCACTACCACACGCTTGTCACTACTTCAGCCGCCATCTCTCCTCCCTAATACTATGTACATATAATACTATATACATTATCATAACAATTGTTAATTTCAAAAAACAACTATAACGACGTATACTTTGAAGTCTTACCTATAATTAAACTAACGATTTTAAAACTGCGAAATGTGTTTTTTCCTCGAGCTCCTTTCCAACTATATGACATTAATATTTCGTCCTTTATTAAGGCTTTGAAAATATTTTTTATCACATCTTGTAGGTTTGTTCCGCCTTTCAATTTCAAAAAGTCTCTCTGAAATAATTTGAAATATGTAAATCATTAAAATAAAAAATAAAATATGTAAATATTGGATATATTCAGAATGGTTTATATATATATAAAATATATATCAAACGACTATATATAATCGTTTATATAATTATTATTTAATAATTATAAATATAAATTATAAATATTTAGTATTAATAATAATTATAATTATTAAGTAAAAATAAACATTTACCATTTTCACGAAAAATTCTTCTTTTTTTAAATTTTCTTCAAATAGTTGCAGCTCATCCATCGACGAAATAGTGTTTGTTGCGTCTAGACGTACGAAAAAATATATATATAATATATATATATATATATATAGATTTATACATAGTCGTGCACGACATAAAATAACGAACACGTCGTTAGGACACACGGACACATGCGCTGACACACACGCAAATTCATAATATAATACCGGTTCTTATTGCTCGTTACCGAATCTTATGAAAGACCGAAAGGAAGTGACTTAATCTCATTGTTTCGCGCCGACCTTTCTTTCATGTCCGCCCACTATTCATATCAAAGGGCGCCAGCCGATTGACGGCACGAGTGATCTATAAACCTCCAATCAGGAGACGCTGTCGAAAAGCGTATATAAGACCGTTCCTCAAGACGAAACTTACTTACTGTTCTCTCGACTTTCGACAATCGCACATGTGTCCGAATATTTCTCTATCACGACTCAGAGATATAGTCTCCCAGGCGTTGTCGTGACAGTGTGTCCGAGCGTATATATCGCTATACGGAGATAACGTCTCCTAAGCGTCGGCGATAAATAATATACAGACAACAATAATAGACTAATCGACATTAGTTGAATCGATAAATACGCAGTGAATAGTGACGTTGCACCACGACTCAGGGACGGTGTCCCCCAGGCGATGACGCGAATGCATACGTACCGTATTTCACAACGTCGATAATATTAAATACTCTATGTGAGACAGTGAATGTTAATAAATACAAAACATTGAGCCTAAAGACAGTGTAGATATTAATTTATTTATGCTGAAACTTTCCTACAAAACATGTTGGTGCCTCCTGTGAGGTGTGCCACCCAGGACCTTGGTTTGTGAAATACCAGGACGAGTAACACTTCCACATTGTCAACGGAGAATCGTACGAACTCGGAGTTAACATAAACAGCGCACACCTATTTTCAACGTCCAAGTAAGTCGTTCATTTCCATTCTCATTCCATATAACAATGGCTGACAGAATCAAACTCCTCGTACAAAAACGAACTTCTATGAAATCACAAATCACCACCCTCACAAATCTCCTCGACAAAGGGAAGGTAGATAACGCTACTTTAAGGTTACGTAATACTCGCTTTACAGAATTATATCACACATTCGAGGAACATAATGATGAGCTATTAATGTTAGTTCCAAACGATGCGCATAACACAGAATTCGAGAACATTCAGGAACGGTTCTACCAGCTTGCCGGAAAAATCGAAAATATATTAAATCCACCGGAAGCCGGTACTAGCGTGTCGAGTGAAGATATCCGAAGTGATAGCACGGTGACGATCATAAAAAAGAGACGGATTAAATTACCGGAAGCGCCGCTACCGACCTTTGACGGTAAATTCGAGAGCTGGTTATCTTTTAAAAATGCCTTTCGTAATATAATAGACTCCCAGTTAGATTTATCGGACATAGACAAACTCCACTATCTTAAGTCGGTATTAATCGGTGAAGCAGCGAACAAATTAAAAATTTTCGCAGTTGATGGCGTAAATTATTCCAAGGCGTGGGATGTATTGGAAAAGGCGTATGAGGTAAAACGAGTTTTAATATCGCGACATCTCTCTCTAATTTTAAATCTACCCACGCTAGATAAGGAAACGACAAGCGGCTTGACGAACCTCGCGGACGATATGCAGCAACACATCGCATCGTTAGTTTCATTGGGTGTTTCCGTCGGGTCCGAGACGATTGTGTATTTGCTGGAAAATAAACTACCGAAAAGCGCATTAGAAAAGTGGGAAACCATACTTGAGAGAGACACATTCCCGTCACCCGATCAAATATATGAATTTCTGTATAAATCCACTGTTTGTACATCGAAACGCGAAAGATCTAAGGTAACGGAGGTGGAAAAGAACGCAAGCGAAACACCGGTAAAAAGGAAACGTAATTATTCGTCCAATCGAGCGTTCCTGTTGAATGCGTCGCAGAATTGCATAGCATGCAAGACTAAGCGACATCCTCTATATCTATGCAATAAATTCAAACAGATGTCCATTCCTAAACGCATCGAAACGGTGAGAAACGCGAAAGTATGTTACAATTGCTTGCATTCACACCGAGACAGCCCGTGCAAATTCTCAAACTGCACAATTTGTCAAAAACGACACAATACGCTTCTCCATTTAGATCAATACGCGAACGCGAGTAAATCTACTGCGACAAAACCCGAAATGACTCAAACTGTATGACTAACCGAATCAAATAACGATAGAATAATTAGTCTCGCGACAAAACAATTAGATCTGCCGGTAGTTAAACATTCCTTACCGATCGGCGCGATTAACACCATAACTACGGAATCAAGAGGCATGGTACAAATAACCATACAATCGAAGCGCGGCGAATTTCGTAAAAATAAAAATTTACTTTCGTAAAAATAAAAATTAAACACGTTAAATTTTTAAAAATAAAAATTTAACGTGTTTGACGATACCGACTATTTCCGAGGCTATCCCAGCTGAAATATTTCCGCGCGATTCGATCGTAATACCGGCAAATATTAAGTTAGCGGATCCGGATTTTCATTTACCGCGTAATGTCGATCTATTAATTGGATCAGGGGCGACACTATCGTTATTTTCTATCGGACAAATTAATTTATCACACGAGGGTTGCGACTTATATTTGCAAAAAACACGGCTAGGCTGGGTCGTCGCCGGTGGTACGCCGCCAACAGGCACGTCACGGAATACGTGTTATCTATCAAATCTCGAATCTCAATTAACTAAATTCTGGGAAATTGAAGAAGTTCTCGTAGAGATCGAAATCGGGAGAAGAGTTAGAATGCGAAATACATTTTACAAAAACTACCACGCGCGATAACGATGGGCGATATACAGTCCGATTACCGTTCCGTCGAACGGACAAGCGTCTTGGAGAATCGCGGGATATCGCGCTCAAGCGTTTATTGGCGGTGGAACGAAGACTTGAGGCAAACGCGGCGTTAAAAGTCGAATATTCTAAGGTGTTACAAGAATATATAGATCTAAAACATACGAAGTCTGTAAATAAAGTAATGAGACTGGTACCAGACCGCACGAATTGTTAACACTGCGCGTCTCCGCGCCACAGTGGGCGCACTTCAACATCTTATGTAGCTTCAGCGTGAGTGGCGAGTCGCTCGTGTCAACAGGTGGATTGTGAGAGCTTTTTTTGCAAAGTGATTTTTTTTACTGCGTCACTATAATGAGCGAGCAGAATTACGAGCAACGGTGTGCGATCAAGTTCTGTTTGAAACTTGGCTACAACGCGACTAAGACTCTGACAAAACTCCAACAGGTCTACGGTGATGCTGCTTTGTCAAGAGCCCAGGTGTTCAAGTGGTTCAAGGCATTTTCCGAAGGTCGGGAATCAGTTGAAGATGATTCTCGGTCTGGAAGGCCATCAACGTCGAGAAATAACGAAAATGTGGAACGAATTCGAGATCTTGTGCGGTCTGATTGTCGGTTAACTGTCAGATTGATCGCAGACGAGCTAAATTTGAACCATACGACCGTCACTTTGATACGACCGAAAACGTAAAAGCGGCTGTAACCGACCAGCTGAAGGCCATTCTGGGTTTCTGAGTTCCAGCACTGCTATGAAGACTGGAAACAACGTCTCAGGCGCTGCGTGGCTTCCCAAGGGAACTATTTTGAAGGAGACAGAGTTAAATTATAGTTAAATTATAAATAACAGTTCATCTCGAAAAAGTCTTATTACTTTATTTACAGACCTCGTATGTCATTAATAAAAAATCCCGACGACGACGGGTATTACATGCCACATCACGCGGTAATCAAAGATTCCACCGATACGACTAGAATCCGAGTAGTATTGGACGCGTCAGCCAAAGCAAGTAACGGCGGATCTTTAAACGATGTACTGATGATAGGTCCTACGATACAACCTAAATTATTTTCACACTTGCTCCGGTTCCGCACGTATAAATATATCATCATCGCCGATATCGAAAAAATGTATCGACAAGTACAATTACACGAGGAAGATCGACGATATCAACAGATTCTCTGGCGCAGAAATGACAAGGTCGAAACCTTTCAACTTAACACGTTAACCTTCGATGTTTCATCGTCACCTTTTCTCGCAATCCGCGTAATCCGGCAACTCGCGGACGACGAATGCCAAACGTATCCTAAGGCGGCCGAAATCCTTTCAAATCATTTATACGTAGACGATCTATTGTCCGGTGCCGATACGATCGCCGAAACGCGCGCAATGAGAGACGAGTTAATCGCACTATTAAATCGAGACGGTTTTACGATTAGAAAATGGGCTTCTAACGACGAACGCGTTATTAATGACTTAGAACCCAACGCATTACACACGAACTTTGTATTACACGCGGATCAATCATTAAAGGCATTAGGGATAGCCTGGAGTGTACGCGGCGATAAGATATATTATTCAGCCTATCCGATCAAACCTACGGAGAGATGGACGAAAAGAAACATTTTATCGGAAATCGCCAAAATTTTCGATCCGATAGGATTGTTAGGGCCAATCGTTCTGCACGTTAAAGGGTTAATGCAAGATATATGGCGATGCGGCTTACAATGGGACGAATCCGTTCCGCAAGGTATATATACAGAATGGTCGGAGTTTGTTCGACAAATGGGAACAATGAATCGAATTTCCTTTGATCGTAAAGTACTAATAAATGATTATCAGGACGTGCAACTCCACGGATTTTGCGACACCAGCAATCGCGGTTACGGCGCGTGTTTATACGTACGGTCTCGCGGAAAGTCCGGAGATACACTCATTAGATTATTGTGCGCCAAGTCTCGGGTCGCGCCCTTAAAAACTATCACCATACCCCGACTCGAACTTTGTGGTACATTGCTACTAGCACAATTATATTGCGAAGCGAGTGACACGCTAAAGAGTATTCCCAATAAAACGGTTTGGTGGTGCGATTCGACCGTCGCATTACACTGGATAAAGACACAACCTTACCTCCTTAAAACTTTCGTCGCGAATCGAGTCACAGAAGTACAAAGGCTAACGAATTCTAACGATTGGAGACACGTCCTTTCGGAAGACAACCCAGTGGACGCGTTATCCAGAGGCCAACTACCTCACGCCTTTTTACAAAATTCAACATGGGTCGCGGGTCCCTCGTGGTTGAGCAAAGATGAAAGCGAATGGCTCAATAAAGTGATGCCGATAATCGAGACACCGGAATTAAAACAAAACACGTGCCTAATATCAACAATAAACAATTTTGACATCTTTAAGAGATACTCTTCTTATTCCAAGCTAATTAGAGTCATCGCATATTGTCTTCGCTTTCGACCTTGCAATAAACAAGCCGGAGTACTCTGCGTTGATACCACTGCTTAAGCGGAAATACGGATCCTAAGGATAGCTCAAGCTGCTCAGTTCGCCGACATAATTAAAATTCTAAAAAAACAAGGATCTAACAAAGCAGAGTAAAATCGCCAACTTAAGTCCGTTTTTAGACAACGACGGTTTGATTCGTGTAGGGGGGCGTCTGCAAAGATCAAATCTAACATTCTCTCAAAAACATCCTATATTACTCCCGAGCCGACATCAATTGACCGATAATATTATTCGCGAGACCCATCAGAAACATTTCCACACAGGCATTCAAACCACTTTATGTCTTATTCGCCAAAGATTTTGGTTACTGGATGGCCGTAACCAAGTTCGAAAGATCGTACGAACTTGTACACGTTGTTTTCGGTTTAATGCAACTCCAATCGAATACAAAATGGGAAATCTCCCTCCAGCTCGGATTTGCGAAACAACTCCATTCGCCCACACGGGCATTGATTTTTGCGGCCCATTCTACATTAAAGAAAAGAGATATCGCAATCGGAATCGAGTTAAAGTATACATATGCGTGTTCGTGTGCATGTCCATAAAGGCCATTCACCTCGAAGTAGTGAGCGATTTAACGTCTGACGGTTTCATCGCAGCGTTACGTCGATTCATGGCGAGACGCGGCTTACCGGAACACATTTATTCCGACAATGGAACCAATTTCGTAGGCGCGAACAACCAGCTGAAGGAGCTGTATGCGTTACTCCAATCCGAAGAATACAAAGACACAGTAAATAGATTCGCGAGCGAACGCCGTATTACGTGGCATTTTATACCACCAGTAGCTCCTCATTATGGCGGATTGCGGGAAGCTTCGGTAAAGATTTTCAAGCACCATTTTAAGCGCGTGTTAGGAGATTCACTCTTCACCTTTGAAGAATTAAATACATTTGTGATAGAAGTCGAGGGTATTTTGAACTCCAGACCCATTACCTCCCTCTCATCCGATCCGAACGACTTACTTGTTTTAACTCCTGCACATTGCTTAATTGGAAGACCAGTAACGACCCTTCCGGAGGGAGACCTGTTATCTGTTCCAGCCAATCGGTTATCTACTTGGGAACATATATCGAAAGTCCGACAAGACTTCTGGGCTCGCTGGAGCTCGAATACCTGAATGAACTACAAATACGTACCAAGTGGATTAAAAACGGCCTGAAACTCGAAGTCGGAGCCGTGGTGCTTATAAAAGACAAAAATCAACCTTGCACGCAGTGGAATATGGGCAGAATATCAGAACTACATCCAGGCGAAGACGGAGTCGCACGAGCCGCCACCATTAAAACTATAGGCGGAGAAATAAAGCGAGCTACTAAATAAATCGTCTGTGTCTGTTACCAATCGAGCAATAATGATGCGATACCACTACACACACGATAATACTTTGTATACAATACACATCACAGCGAAATACGTAACGCGTTACGAATTATAAAAAAAAATGCGAAAATAACTCTACCATATTATACAATATATACGGAAAGCTTTCGTTATAAACTCAAACGTATTAGTTGCTCGTTGCTCTCTCAATGGGGGGAGTATGTTGCGTCTAGACGTACGAAAATATATATATATATATATATATATATATATATATATTTATACACAGTCGTGCACGACATAAAATAACGAACACGTCGTTAGGACACACGGACACATGCGCTGACACACACGCAAATTCATAATATAATACCGGTTCTTATTGCTCGTTACCGAATCTTATGAAAGACCGAAAGCAAGCGACATAATCTCATTGTTTCGCGCTGACCTTTCTTTCATGTCCGCCCGCTATTCATATCAAAGGGCGCCAGCCGATTGACGGCACGAGTGATCTATAAACCTCCAATCAGGAGACGCTGTCGAAAAGCGTATATAAGACCGTTCCTCAAGACGAAACTTGCTTACTGTTCTCTCGACCTTCGACAATCGCACATGTGTCCGAATATTTCTCTATCACGACTCAGAGATATAGTCTCCCAGGCGTTGTCGTGACAGTGTGTCCGAGCGTATATATCGCTATACGGAGATAACGCCTCCTAAGCGTCGGCGATAAATAATATACAGACAACAATAATAGACTAATCGACATTAGTTGAATCGATAAATACACAGTGAATAGTGACGTTGCACCACGACTCAGGGACGGTGTCCTGCAGGCGATGACGCGAATGCATACGTACCGTATTTCACAACGTCGATAATATTAAATACTCTATGTGAGACAGTGAACGTTAATAAATACAAAACATTGAACCTAAAGACAGTGTAGATATTAATTTATTGATGCTGAAACTTTCCTACAAAACAGTGTTGAATGCAAAAGCTTCTTCATTTATATTATTTTCTCTATTTCTAATGGTTTGGTCTGCTTTATTTTCCAATCTATTGAGCCTTCTATCGATGTATGTTACCTCAACGAGGATGCGATTCACTTTTCTCAAAATTTCCTTCAACACTAAAAATTAAAATATAATGCATTATATTTTAAAATATTGTATTTAAAAAAAGTCATTACCAATATATTTAATTTTTTTTACCTTTTTGAGATTGATCTTCATCATTTTTATTTTGATGTGTTAACTCTTCATATTCATCGATGGAATAAACATTATCTTTATTGATAAAATCTTGATTTTTATCTTCTAATTCTTTTTTCTTGTGTTTAGCGATCATTTCCGTTTCTTGTTGATGAATTATCTTCTGTTCTTTCTTTTCAATTTGAACCATTTTCATTTTTTCGGGTGCAACAGTCGGATGTTCATAGGTCGCCAAAATCTGTACAGGCTTTTCCGAATGAAACAATTGTTGTGAACTAGAAAATCCCTTTGGATCTGGTAAAGGAGACAGTAAACCAGAATCCACTCTTCATCTTCAGTATTTATGTCGGATATATTTTCGGCCACCCTTAACTTTTCTTGGCCTCATTCAAAAGTATCTGAATATAACAATGACAATTATACATTGACAATTATGAATACAAAACTATAGATAGATAGATAGACAATTAAGAGTAGTGTGAATTATATGTCGATAGCTTGATGTTAAAAGAAAATATCTATGTTTTCAATAAATGGAATTAATTCTTTCTTTTACGCAATATTAGTTCAATGAATCGGTCCAATAAAGTCAAAGTAACTTTTAATTTCATTTATTACGTATCATTGATATCTATTGATATAAACCCTTGTTTACATTATTTTGATTTTATTCATTGGATCGATATTGCCAAGAAAAAAAAATGAATTTTTTTTTAACAAAAAAGAAGGAAAGACGAGTTTCAATAAATAATTGTAAATGTACCTGCTGAAGCAAAAATGCGTAGAACATCATACATCGCCCAGCCAGCTTTTACATTTTTTAAATCCGGTATTTCCTTATTCTGTATAGCCTTATCCAGCCTCTTTTTCACATCGTAATTTGGATAGAAGCAAACCTGTTGCTTTTTGTCGTCAGATACTCACAACCAGTTATTAGGGACTAGTGCTAGCCCGTCGTCGAATTGAATTACATAGAAGTTTTCTGTAAACTACCAACAAAATATATGTATGATAAATTAATTTATTGACAATAAATATTACAGTCATATGCATTTCTATATATTTACCTGTAAGGAAGATTCTTTTCTTATTTTTTCGAAAGAAAATTGCTCGCACCTCGATTCGGTCATATCCAAGTGGATTAGAAGTATTGAAAACCACGGTGTAAAATGTTCAAAACAGAGAACACATAACCTGCAAAAATTAATCACAATTTATTATATACAATTAGTTTAATTATAAATAGTGACATATCGCGTATACATAAACCAGTTTAGTTAATTTTAATTCAATTTTTAAAGTTACTTAGATGTGTTATTCATATTTTAAACATGTGCTTAAATACCTTTCTACAAAATCTCGAGTGTTGACGAGACGAATAGAAAGCACAGACGAGTGTGGATGAATATGGACAAGTATCGTCGAGTAGTCACAAATATGTAAATCTTCTTGGTTACGTTTATTGTATATAACTTATTCCTTTATTGCCATTCGACCAGTGATGCAGACAAATAACCAGCACACGTAAATTGCACGTTAGTCGGACGAAAGCAACGAAGTTAGCCATAATCGTGAGTCGTCCGATAATTGATTAACGAAATATCGATTTATTGAAACCAGAATGTTGTCGATCATACTATGATGGAAAAATAAAATAGAAAATCATTTCTTTCCACTATATATATACATATATGAACAATGCAGCGTACAGAACCATCGATTATGTACAATTGCGTGTGCGTGCGTGTGTGTGTGTGTATAAATTCATAATGACAGTTTTATTGCAAACATAATTAAATATTCAAGCTTTTAATTCTTGTTCATATTTGCAATAATCGCATTATAATAATTATTTTTTAATATTTTTATATTGTGTTTATATTGTTAGATTGTGTTATTATTACGCTTCAAAAGTTGTTTTATTGTCCACAAACGTGCCGAATAGGAATGACATACAATTTTGAATTAAATTTAATTTTCCACATCTTTCCCTGTATTTCATGCAAAGGACAAGATATCACATTACTATTTATTTCTGCAACAACATTAATGTCTAAATTCTCTGATGAGAATGGTCGTGAATATAAAACATCTGTTTTCCTCAGTTGATAACCAACAATATATATTGTATTATTGGCACATTTCACGACGTTCTTAACTGTCATTAAGTTTCCACCTTTTGGCATGATACAATTATTTGCTTTGCTATTGCAGTCGATTTCATAATTTCCTAATAATATTAGTTTTCTGTATTGCGATTCAACAATATCTTAAATTTCATTTGCCAATATACCAGTAACATGTCTTGCTTTTAATTCTAATTTATAAAGTGAATGTAATGATTTATTATTCATGCTCTCATATCGATTTTGCCTCGTTTTTGTGTATCGTCGTACAACTTGTTGCAGTGGTTTTTCTGCTTTATGCAGAAAACTTTTTAAAATTTGTAAAAAATTTTCAAATTTAAACGAGCTAAAGGAATCAAGTGGTCCAAATTTTCGAACTTCATTAGAGAGATGCAATAAATTATGTACGTTATGAGATATATATTCCTTGCCATAAATTTTCTGAAATGATTCCATAAAATGTTGCAACAGTTTTTCTGCATAATCTACATTATTTTTATTTACTGTTAGTATTGAACTGATGAGTATTGATATAGCTACATGCAAAGTCAAAAAGTGTGTATATACGAGGGTAGTCCCAGAAGTACCCGACCTGACGTATAAATGGCGATTGTTGTCTAAAAAAAATTACTATGATAGAAAGTACCAACCTTATAAAGCTTAAGTTTCAAGTTTGAAGACGCTACGTTGTTTAGTATTTGTTTGGCAGCCATCAATAGTGAACGCTCTCAGTGAATTTGTAAACATGGAAAAAATTGGTCATCGTTATGTGGTACAATACTTTCATTTGAAAGGTCTCAGTCCAATCAATATCAAAGCCGAGCTAGATTCTACTCTGGGGGAGTCTGCTCCTTCGTTTACAATGGTAAAATATTGGGTGGCAGAGTTTAAACGAGGCCGTACGAGCTGCCAAGACGAACATCGCAGTGGTCGACCAAATGAGGTGACCACGCCAGAAATGGTGAAGAAAATCCACAAAATGGTATTGGATGACCGTCGACTGAAAGTGCGCGAGCTAGCAGACATGGTAGGCATTTCAAAAAGTGCTGTACATCGCATATTGACTGAAAATTTGGACATGAGAAAGCTGTGCGCAAGATGGGTGCCGCGTTTGCTCCAATCAAATGGCCAAAATCAATGAGTTAAAGTTCGAATTGCTTCCTCACGCACCCTATTCGCCAGATTTAGCCCCCTCGGATTATTTTCTCTTTCCAAACTTGAAAAAATGGCTCGGTGGTAAAAGATTTGCCAACAATGAAGAGGTGGAGTCTGCGGTTAATGGCTATTTTGAGGAGCTCGACGGTTCTCACTATAAACAGGGTATCGAAGCTATTGAACATCGCTGGGAAAAGTGTCGAGCTAAAAGGAGACTATGTTGAGAAATAAAGATATTTTTTCTCAAATTTTTTGTGTTTTCTTTGTTAGGTCGGGTACTTCTGGGACTACCCTCGTACGTCTCTATTTAAAACTGTTTTTAAAACAATAGGTCCAGTGTAAAATAAAAATTGCCTAAATTCTGTGGCTTTCCAGTATGCTATTTCATTTAAACTTCGAGGTCGTCTTGAAAATTCTTTGGGCACAGCATTTCTTAAATTAATAAGTGCTTGCGAAATATTATCTTTTGCTTGCGCACTAATGCGAACAGCTAGTGGTCCATTCATCCACAACAATCATTTTTTTTACAATGCCCAAACAAATCAAGTGCATATAGTCAAGAGCAATATTCGACACTAATCCTAAATGAGGCACAGAGAGCAAAATTGTAGGTTCTCCTTGATGATAGTCAGAGTCTATTTGGCGTATAAACTCTTCGTCAGTTCTGAGTGCACTTGGTCTTTTTTCATAAGGAAAGCACATTTTGGAGTTAACATAATCTTCATAAATGGTACATTTAGTACAGCTCGAGTAGCCATTATGTTCTTTAATATTTAAAATGAAAGATTTTGCTGGAGCATCGCAAATAATGGTTTTAACATTAACTTTAATATCACAATTTATATAATAGAAATTAAAAAGTAATAATTATATAATATTATATAATAGATCTGAATAATATCCTCTCTGTACTAATGGTATTAATTCTTTCACAAATTGTTGTAAGTATTCATTGGCATTGTTTGGTTTCTTTCGACCATAAAACAGCCCGACTATATGCACTTGGTTTGAAATATCGTCTGAAAGTAATATTGGCCAGAAACTACTTGGCGATGATCTGGATAATGGCAAACCATCTATATTAATTAATAAATTAATTTCAGATACCTTCAAAGACATACTTTTATAATGTAGCAGGAATACTTCCAAAGTGTTCGACAGACCAAAGTGGTAATACGATCCTCCAGATAATGCAACTATTTCAGCAGTTTTCTTAGGTGTTTTTAGAAGCGCTCTTGCGTTCTTCGGCAAAGTTTTGAATTGTGAATGTGGAGCATGCCTCAGAATTTCCATAAGAGCATTAATTGCATTATGCCTAATTTTAAATTCAAAAGACCAATTTCGAAGATCGCGCAACAATTCGTTATCCATACTTTTATCGTCAACGTCCATATTATCGTCTGCATCGCCACTCGAATCGTCAGAGTCTAATGATAAGGGTTGCATTTCTTCTTGTTCTTCAATATCAACAAAATCTTCGTCGTCTGTGACTACTTCTGATGAGTTATGTACTTCATCCGACGAAAATTCCTCTTCATTATTATTGTCACTAAAGTTTGGCGAATACTGATTGATGTGCTCTTGATCAGTACTAAGAGAAGATGATGTTGAAACTGATAATTGATCATTTTTATTTTCAATTCGACATTTTTTTATACATTCGCCCGATGGTCCAAAATCAGTCGCACCACTGCTTGACGATTCTAGCAAGAAATAATCTTTTTCCGTTTCTTTTTGTGCTAATCGTCTCTTATGCCTCGAAGAAATATCACAGTTACTTTTTTTATCCATAATAAATAAAATTATTTATTATGTAAACTATAAAAATAACACAATCAAATACGCATTAATTGTACAGCAATTACAACCGTATGGAAATTCAAATCATTATAAAATATAAGAACTTACCTTTGACTCACTATTTAAATTATTTTTCACTATATATATAATTAACACTTATATTATTTAAATGTGTTTATTGTCCTACACTCAGATAACTGCGATTACAGAAACGTGCCCGACTCTCCGTTTAATGATTTTTTTAGGTTAATAGCGCTACTACGATGCGCCATCTTATGATATATTATTACATTGTTAAATATATGTATCAACTACGTGTTTAATACATAAATATTTATATAATATGCGCAGTATACCTGCTATGTATTACATATGTATTTCCACTTGGATATATCAAACATATTGCATTAATTACGTATTTAATACATTATATTTCATATATAAAAAATGCAATGTAAATGCAATATTATTACGTATTTAATATATATTTGCAATGAAAGGTGCCGTATGGGATATTTACACAGCTATATATATTTGATATATTTGATTAATAAGCTACATATTTTTGATACTATATACACTTAATGATAAAAATTAGTTAAGTTAAAATTCTATAAGTAGTAATTCTCATTGAACGTTACTTAAATCATTTTATTATTAATTTCTTTAATTTTGTAAATGTATATATATTTTTTTAGAGTTCTTATTTAGGATCTCTAGGAGGCAATAATATATTTTCTCGAACAAATCGAATGTTAAAACATATCTTTACCGATGATCTTGCATCTCAATATAACTTTTTGGGTTCTAGACGGCAAAAACTTGCATTTAGTAAATTGCAGTTGTGTAAATGTATTATAAGTAAGTATTTGCATTTTGGAAACAAACCGTTTTTTGAGACATTAAATTTAATGACTTATTAATAATGTTTTATGTTTAAAGATGGATTTTATATAACATATATCAGATTATTGGTCTAAAATTTGTTTGGCTTATAATTTTACAAAAGAATAAACCGTTAAATTTTTAGTCTATTAAATAATTATAAAAACTTGATTTTTTTCTGAAAATTTTTTCAACTTTTCTAAATTTTTATTTAACAGTTCTTTTAGAAGAAAATTTTTGAAAAAAATTAAGAGAATTTGAAAATTTTAAAAATTATTTTTACTATTAACTACTATTATTTTATATTACACAATTTTTCACATCTATATAATATTATCTTTTAAAATCATAATATTTTCTCTCTTTAATAGTTTAAGCTTTAAAAATATGCAATTGTTTTTATAAAAAACTGCTTCTAAAATAGTTTTTTCAGTTAATATCAAAAATTTTAAACTTTGCATACTCTCTCTCTCTCTCTCTCTCTCACTCACAATATCATTTCTCATATTGAAATATGTCAGTATAGAAAATATATTATAAAATATTAAATTTGCATTTATACTTTTCTAAATTTTTTTTGTTATTTCAAGTTATTAATAGTTTTTTTAAACGATATTTAGAAATAAGAAAACTTGTTATTTTATTTAATATTAAGTCTTTATAAGTATATTAAATTTTTTATCATAATTTTTTTAGAAGCTATTAAGCTTTGTGATTCAGAATCTTCAGAAAAACAAGTTGAAGATGCTATAAAAATATGGCTTAAACATGCTCCACAACGAATAAAAAATAGGAGAAAAACTATCTAAATAATCTTAAGAAAACTTTTTAAAAAATCTTAAATTTATTTATATATAGTACTTTAATATCACTCTTAAAATGATAAAAAGAAAAGAAAAAGTAGAGAAACGTCAATTCTATAGACGTGTAGCATGTAATGTTCAATCTGTTCTAAATGATATAGTTTGTGATGATAAAAAACAAAGCCAAAATGTTTCGAACATTGAAGAAACTATTTTATGTGATACTTACAATTGTGATGTAGATTTTCAAAAATCTACATCACAATTGTAACAGAAATGTTACAGAAGTTTCTTCACATGATAATAGTGATGTCAATGTACTAGATGTAGGAAATACATTTGATGATAATGATTATCTGTCTGATAATTCAGTTATTATAAAATTTGGATTAATAAATGCCATTTCTTCAACAAGATGTTTTTTTAAATAATATAGTTAATTTAAGTTTTAATTTTGATGGTGTACCTTTATTTTCTAGTAGTAATATCCAGTTCTGGCCAATTTCATGTTTGGTAAAAAATTTTGAAAGCAAACCATTTATTGTAGGTTTTATTTTGTGGATCTGCGAAACCGAAACCTCTTGACGAATACTTAAATGACTTTGTTGATGAACTTTCTGATTTATTACAAAATGGATTTAATTTTAATAATCAAATATACATAATTAAAATTCACAGTTTTATATGTGATGCACCTGCGAAGGCATATATAAAATGTATTAAATCACATGGAGGATACCGTGCATGTGTGATAAATGTACAGAAAATGGTGAATTTCATGGTCGTGTGACATATCCAGGTATAAATGCAAAACGTCGAACAGATATATCTTTTCTTCTTCAAGAAGATAAAGAACATCATATAGGTACATCACCATTATTAAAGTTAGAATTTGGAATAATTTCTCTTTTTCCAATTGATTATATGCATAATGTATGCTTAGGAGTTGCAAGAAAAATGTTATACTTATGGATGGGAATTAGTCGAAATAACATTAAAGTAAAATTGTCCAGTCATTCTAAAAATTTAATGTCAGCTTATTTAATTTTGTTAAGACCATTTGTAACTGTAGAATTTAATAGAAAACCTCGTAGTTTACTTGAAATACAATGTTGGAAAGCTACCGAGTTTTTTAGTATACTTAGGTCCACTTATTTTGAAAGATATACTTGATTTAGCTATGTATGAACATTTTTTATTATTGAATTGTGCAATAACAATACTGTTACGTCCGCGCGACGACCTCGCGATATTTCGAAGACGCGCAACGCAACGCAACACTCGCACACACACGGGAAATGAACAGGCTTATTTAATAAGAGAACTCGGTAGCTTTAATAATCTCAGAATTACAAGAGCACGTTAATAAATACAATGAAAGACCGCACGACCGTACAATTCGACAGCTGTCAATCCAGCCCGATATCGCGTTCTCAAACAACCACGCGTCGGTTGTTTATCAACAACTCCCCTTGACGACGATATCCCGGAAACGCTCAAAGGGGTGACACCCAGGGACGCAACACTGCCCTCCTTCTATAAGATTGTCGTCCCGACAATCAGCAATGGGGGCTGCTTCACCACTGACTCCACTCAAAATTCTTGTGCTCCAATGTCGACTGCAGGGCACCGACGAATCTTCTTGCTCTACCCTGGGCTTCTGCCCAGGTTACCGAGCGAAACGCCTTATTGGTCCCAATCGACGAACATACTCCTCCAGAGTACTCAGACGGTTCCTTGCCCTTCCCGAGCTGCTGCTACGGGTTACCAGGCTACGTCCTTCTTACAATTAGTGTGTCGCGATGCCGACTCCAGGGTACCGACGAATCTTCCTGCCCTCCCCGAGCTGCTGCTACGGGTTACCGGGCGATACGCCTTACTGGACTTAATCGAACATCCACACTTCTCCAGAGTACTTGGACGGTTTCTTCTTTGAATACGAGTGCAGATCCTTAATCGACTCCTCCTTGAGAAAAAGTTGGCCAGACTCCTTCCTTCTCCTGTCGACCACAATACTTCGAAATTGCGTAGTCCCTCTCCTTTCCGGTTCATGATCGCCGTCCTCAGAATATCGTTGATTCCTCAAGTTCTTCGAACAAGAGGGGGATATCCATCGTGGACCCATCGTCCTCGAAGGGACTCCTCAAGTCCCTGCCTCGCCCTACGACCCACAGAAAAACCACGGATCAAAAACCGTGGGTGAGGCAGCCTTCTTATGAACTTTCTTAACGTCTCTCACGATAGATGATGGTCTTTCCCTCATTGACAGCATTGTCCACTTCAAATAAACAATTTTCTACACGAAAATAAACAAAAGAAACGCAAGAGTATTCACTCAAAATCTTTTTTAACGCGAATTTATCCCTCATCTCAACGACAATTATATTTCAATAACGGGACTAAAATATGTGTACGCGATTCCATTTTTAATCTCTATTATTAGAAAGACTTAGCTGTTTCACGAAGCTCAATAATCCTGCGCTCTGCCGTCCGCAGCATCATCGCTTCCAGCGTCGTCCTCCTAGATGATCCTTTTGATAGCTCGTTGCTCGTTCTATCCCGGACGAGCCCCCAAAATGTTACGTCCGCGCGACGACCTCGCGATATTTCGAAGACGCGCAACGCAACGCAACACTCGCACACACACTCGCGTCGGGAAATGAACAAGGTTTATTTAATAAGAGAACTCGGTAGCTTTAATAATCTCAGAATTACAAGAGCACGTTAATAAATGCAATGAAAGACCTCACGATCGTACAATTCGACAGCTGTCAATCCAGCCCGATATCACGTTCTCAAACAACCACGCTGTTGCGTCCGCAAGCCGGCTTCGATATCTCGAAGCGCACGTTACGCAAACTCTTGTTCTTACACAACACTCGCGCCGGAAATGATTACGCGTTTGATAATTTTAATGGACTTTAATAAAAGGAACAAGAACACAAATAATTCGAAGTAATACATTCGAAAAACGTCTGACTTGGCTGACAGCCGTATTCCAACTTCACGCTCTCTTGTTTTTAAAATCACAACCCCATGACAACACACTCGGAGATGAACTTCTCTAATATAAACTGTGTCCCAGTTCACCAGTCGACGGAAAAACAACCACAAGGACGGGGACACAACATTGTTCCCCTCCTTTTCAAAGATTGTCGTCCCGACAATCACGAATCGGAAGTGAATCTTCTTGTTTCATTTCGAGCTCCAACTTAATTTATTAAGTAACTCTTTTTTTCTTTCGACTTCAGAATATCAGACGAGATTTCTTGCTCCACCTTAAGCTGCAGCTACAGGTAAACGAGCGATTCAATCTGAATTCTTCTTGAAGATAAAGAAATTCCTTTTCTTTTCGTGACAGCGATTCCTTTCGGGACTCTTCGGACAAGGGGGGGGGGGGGAATTTACCGTGGACCATTGTCCCTGAAAGGGACTCCCCAAGTCCTGCCTCAGCATTCGCCTTCTGACCACACGGGAAAACCACGGATAAAAAAAACCGTGGGTGAGGCAGTCTTCTTTTAGTGATTAACAACTTCTAAGGAATGATGTTTATCCTTCCGAGAATCCACTCCGAAGTAATCTTTTCCTTGAAAGAGAAAACACTTTCCAAGTAAATAATTTTTTAAATGGATTTTGGATGTTTCTTTATTTTTAATTAAAGATTTCTTAAACTCGTTTTTTCGTAAAAAGAAGCTAATCGATCTATATGAACTATCTTATTTGTATGCCTACTTGATTTTTGAATACAATATACCACATCATTTAATCCTTTTACCACTACATAAGGTCCCTCCCAATTGCTTTGCAACTTAGGAGTTTTCCCTACAATTTTTTTAGGATTGAATAACCACACCTTTTGTCCAGGTTCAAAATGAATTTGACGAGCTTTCTGATCGTAAGAAGCCTTAGTCTTAAGAGATTTTATTTTCATTCGTTCCCTTGCTGTAAAATAAATTTCATCTAATTTCTTTTTCAATTTCCCTACATAACTTTCTTCTGAGAAAATTTCTTCACTTCCTGGAGAATTACCGCAAAGAAGATCTAAAGGTAATCTCAAATCTCGATCCAAACACAGCTCAGCGGGTGAGACTCCCGTAGTCTCATGTTTGGCCGATCTATAAGCCAATAAACTTAATCTAATCCAACGATCCCAATCTCGTTGACTATCCGCAACAAATTTAGCTAAATAATTTATTAATGTCTGATGCTGACGTTCAACAAAACCGTTGGACTGAGGATGGAGTGGGGTTGTCCTGGTATTCTTTATTCTCAATAAACGTGATAATTCTTGCATCAACTGGGAATCAAAATTCCTACCCTGATCAGTATGCAGCTCAGTAGGCACACCAAATCTAGAAACGACTTCATTGACGAACACTTCTGCGACCGTTTTTGCTCTAAAATTTTTTAATGGAATTGCTTCAACCTATCGAGTAAAACAATTTAAAATTACTAACAAATATTTATTTCCCGAATAAGAAGAAGGAAATGGACCAAGAATGTCCATCTGAATTCTCTCGAACGGAATTCCCATATTATAAATTTGCATTTCTGATTTTCCTTTATCAAAAGGCCCTTTCCTGGCTATACAAATTGTACAGGATCTGCACCAATCTTCAACATCCTGTTTACAAGTAGACCAATAAAATCGTTTACGAATTTTACTAAGGGTTTTATTCACACCAAAATGCCCACCAGATGGAGAATCATGAGCTTCTTCCAAAATCTGCTGAATTTTTTTTTTTGTTTGGAACTACAATTTGAAGATGGTGAGACCGTAAATTAGGAGACTCCCATCTTCTATATAAAACTCCATCCTTCAAAACTAAAGAATTCCACTGTAACCAATAGACCTTAGCAGAATTTCCTTCCGAAACAATTTCCTGCCAAGAAGGACGTCTATTTTCTTCTTTTCCACGAAAAATCTTAATTAAGACAGGATCTTCCAGTTGATCTTTCTTCCAAGTTTCTAAATCATTACTTTTAAAAACTATTCGTCCAACAAAATCTTCCTGTTTCTTCTCAATTTTGCGACAATAATTACAATTCATCTCTTCGCAAGGGCGTCTTGATAAACCATCAGCATTTCCATGTTTACTTCATTTTCGATACATAATTTCAAAATTGTATTGCTGAATTCGCTCCAACCACCGCGCCAGTTGTCCCTCTACATTCTTAAATGACAACAACCATCGCAAAGAAATGTGGTCAGTCCTAACCAAAAAATTATTTCCATACAGATAATGATGAAAAGATTTCAATGAATCGACAATAGCGAGTAATTCTCGTCGCGTCACACAATAATTCTTTTCTGATTTGCTAAACACACGACTATAATATGCTATAACTTTCTCTTCCCCTTCCTGAATTTGAGATAACACCGCGCCAATACCATGATTTGAAGCATCGGTGTCTAAAACGAATTGCCCTTTATCTTTGGGAAAAGATAAAATTGGAGAAGTTAACAATCGTTTCTTCAATTCCTTAAAAGCTTTCTCACAGAATTCAGTCCAGACAAACTTTGTCGCATTTTCCGTTAATGAAAACAACGGTTTTGCTATAGGTGAAAATCCTTTCACAAATTTTCTATAATAAGAGCAAAATCCTAAGAATCTGTCTTACTTCGAGGAACTGGCCAATTTTCTACCGCAGAAACCTTTTCGGAATCTGTAGCAATTCCTTTTTCACAAACTACATGACCTTCCTTTTTCACAAACTACATGACCTAAATACTTAATCTCTTTTCTAAAAAGAAAACATTTCTTTGGATTTAATTTCAAATTAGCAGAGCGGAGTCGAAAGAAAATTTGCTCTAGACGACTTAACATTTCCTCAAAACTTTTGTTGTAAATTATAACATCATCTAAATACACTAAGCAGATTTTAAATAATAATTGATGTAAAACCTTTTCCATCAAACGCTCAAATGTAGCAGGAGCATCAGGAATGGGTTTGATACGCATTCCAGAAGTATCCTACGTATAATACGTATGATGGCGTATCATACGTAGGATACGTATCAAATTATAGCTATGTTCCAAAATTCACTGCCAGCGCTGAAAATTATAGTTCACGTTATGTATGTTATAGATTTTCAGCACTAGCAATGAATTTTGGAACACAACTTATGCATGAAATTTGACATTTAATCCTAACCTCAAATCTGTATATTAACCATTAATAAAAAACAGATCTTTTAAATATGCAATATACAGTCTATAAATAAAAAACAAAAAAGAAGTGAAATTGAAAATGTAAGTGCAGTATATAATAGTACAGTGTTTAATGTAGTTAATAAACAAAGCATATCTTATTTAATATCCTAAACCAATTAATAAAATCGATAATTTTTGTTATATCATGACTTTTTTCCTTTATCATTTCTTTTTTCAATAAAAGTTCCTTCTGTCCAGAAAGAATGTCTGGGTTTTCCGCCCTTATTCATATTATTTTATTATTTATATTACTTTTTAATGACAACTCTGCACAGTAGTTAACAATAGATAATTGGGTACATTCCATTTCACGCATGATGCGTAATGCGTATAATGCATAATTTATTCTTGTTTACATGATGCATCACGTGTGAAACGAAAGGTTATGTAACGTATGATACGAACACATATGTATCAAACTAAGGCACGTATCATACTTAGTATCATACGTAGAATATCTATGTATGATACATAAGGTATGATACGTTCCCAACCCTGAGGAGCATTACAAAGTCCGAATGGCATGATCGTAAATGACCATAAACCATTCCCGATCGAAAATGCAGTTTTCTCTTTATCTTCTTGACGAATCTTCACTTGCCAATATCCACTTTTTAAGTCTAAGGTGGAAAACCACCTATTCCCAGACAATTGGTCAAGCATATCGTCAATTCGAGGAATAGGATAAGATACTTTTTAGTCACTGTATTTAATTTTCTATAGTCTACACAAAATCTAAGTGTACCATCTTTTTTTCTAACTAAAACTGCTGGGGATACCCAAGGACTTCGAGACTCTTCAATTATTCCTTGACGCTTCATATCTTTTATAATTTCATCTACTTCCTCTCGCATTCGTAATGGAATTCGACAATAAGCTTGTTTAATTGGATTGGAATTTTCCAAATTAATCATGTGTTCGACCTCATTACAATTTCCTGCAATTATTTCCTCTGAAAAGATATCCCGAAATTTAACTAAAAATTGAGTGAAACAAGTCTTTTGTTTTTCTGTCAGACCCTTAGACTCTCTATCAAAGAGTTCTTTTAAGAATTGGGGAACTTCATCAGTACAAGCTCCTATTTGAGCACAAACATCTGTATCCTCTTCCTCAATACTCTTTCCAAAAAAAGGTTCGAAAATATTTCCTAAATTTATTTTTGAAAGAAAATCTAACCCTAAGAAACAATTCTCGGCCATATCTATCACAAAAACCGGACATTCAACTGAAAATTCTCTTATACGAATTAAAGTATTAATTTTACATTTCACCGGTACTTTCTCTCCTGAAGGATATTTCAAACAAGAATCTTCTATCGAAATCTGCTTCCTAGGCATTTTAATCAGTCTGCTACTAATTAAAGAAACATCCGAACCCGTATCAATTTTCAAAATAACAGGTTGTTCGTCAATATAACCATTGAAACAAAATATTTTTTTATTTCCTAAATTAATTTTCTTATTTTTACTTAAATAATTCTTTAATTCTACCGGGGCTCTCTTTTTCTTCGTCGAACTTGCCCCTAACAGTTCGACAAAATCTAGTTTCCATTTAATTTCTCTAAAGAGGGACACTCCGCCCGAAAATGACCTGTACTACCGCACTGCCAACACTCTTTCGTAAACTTTTTCTTATTATTTCCATTAATTACACCCTTCTTTTCAAAATCCTTACTCTCTTTACTTTCTTTTAGAGTTCTTTCATTTTTATTATTTCCGTTTTTAATAAAATTAAACTTTTTTTCTTTATCCCCTTGTTTATAATTTTCATCTTTTCGTTTCTCAAAATTGGTTTCTTGAATACTTTTTATAGTTTTAGCTCTTTGTACGGCCATCCTCAGGGAAGTAATTCCCTCAAGTTGAAGTGTTCTTTTAATAAATCTGTCGGACAATGCAGAAATAAATTGCGCGCACGCGATTTTATCTCGAATATGATGTGAACACTCAGGATAAGCCAATTGCACAAATCGTTCTAAATCTGTTCCCACAGTCGCTTCATCTTCTCCTAACTTTTGTCTTCTAGTAAATTGCGAATAATATGACTGGGACAAATAACTCTCCCCGAAACGCAACTCTAACTTAGATTTCAACTCTAAATAATTAAGACTGTTAAGGGGATCCTAAACGGTTGGCCGAACTCCGACGGGTTTGCGCCCTCATCTGAGCGGAACTAAAATTGTCGATAATTGTCGATAATTTTAGTTCTATCATTATCGACAGCGTTATGCATGTATAAAAAAGTAATTAAAAATTGTGTCTAATATGTTGAAAAGACAACATCATATATTTCTACTGTTCTATCGCTTCGCACGCGTATCAAAGAGTATCGAAGCGCATAGATAACAGTATATCACATGTGTCTGCCTTTATTATGTGTACATGTTTGAACACAATTATTTATATGTGTGAGCGTATTGCGTTTATAAATTTTTATTACATATAATATATATAAATATTTATTTATATGATCAAAAATATATATAATTATAAAAATATATATTTATAAATAATACATTGTTATATTATATAATCGCCGATTATATAGATTGGAAAAAACGAACTGTATTAGATTGTAATTTACTAGAAAGTTACATTATAATATTCAGTTATATATGTATTATGCACATACATCTATGCGTCATACACATTTCTTATATTTACATACATGTATGCATACATACATAATATGTATATATATATATATATATACGCGCGAACGTCATTGTTAAACGCGAGTTCCCCTTCGATAGCTTTGACGAAAGTATACTAAAGACGCGAACCGACGGTAATAACGAAAATAACGAGGAAATTAAAATACGCGCAAGCCAAACCCCTAGCAACGCGTCGCAGAAAAGCGGATGGTCAACTACGTACGATAGTAGCGATCTAACGAAGACAACATGTCGGTAATGCACATTCCACCTAATGGTGCAGCGGACGTATCCGTGGGTGCAGTTGACCGCGAAATTGGTCGCCTACGCGAAAATATAGAGCGCGGAAACGTACAGCGCGTAGAAGTCGACGTACACAGGACACCCGCCGAAAATAGGACACCCGTCGAAAACAACGCGAAAGAGGAAAACCCTTTGATGCGCGACGTATTACAAGGCCTACGAGACCTACGAATTGAAATGCGGACAGAAATAAACAAAATGCACGATTCGAGGTCACGCGGAGAGATATCAGACGACAGTTGTCAAGGCTCCCGCGAACGCGCACGCGAACGGGATGCAAATAGACACCGCGATAATCGACGACATCTCCGTGAACACACCCGTAATCAAAATGCGGAAGAGAGGTATGACAGTCGGCAAGAATTACGCGAAACTCACTCCCGAGCGAGACCGAAATAATCAACGTAATCACCGCGACTACCCTCGCGATCGCGACGCAGGAGATCGACGGAATCTACGCAGACCCACACGCGACCAAGGAGCAGATAGGCGCTACAATAGGCAGAGAAGATCCCGCGAACGCGCTTATGATCGAGAATCGGACGAAAAGCACGAGCCTCGTACGGCTTACGGACAAACCGAGCGCGACATACGAAATAGGCGGAATCCCTTACAACGCTACATGTCACTAAAGGAAGCGCGAATAATGATACCGGAGTTCGACGGCACAACGCGAACCCGATTACAAGAATTTTTAAACTCCTGTACGTACGAAATTAAAAATATTCACCCCGATGACGAGGAAGCGTTAATCCAAGGAATATTATTTACCAAATTACGAGGAAAACCCATGCAAGATTTCGAGACACGAGATATTCAAACGTTCGAAGAATTAAAAGATCAACTCGAAAATTCTTACCAAAGTAAGCGAAGTACAGCGCACTTACAAATCGAGTTCAATTCACTCAAGCAAAACTTTAACGAACCGGCACAGAGTTTCGGACAACGCGTCGACAAATTTGCCAGGAACCTATATAGCTCAATGATTGAGGGAGAAAAGCGTTCGAGCACATATAAGCGTGCTATTTTAGAAACCATACAAAG
Organism: Prenolepis imparis; assembly: GCF_030444845.1. NCBI lineage: Eukaryota > Metazoa > Arthropoda > Insecta > Hymenoptera > Formicidae > Prenolepis > Prenolepis imparis. Next base: position 39,186 of record NW_028141349.1, on the reverse strand, counting down.
CCAAGCATTACTCAATTTCCAATTCGGGTTACGTAACGAATTGAAAATACTCGTGCGATCACAACGATACACAACACTCCAAGAAGCAATAACGGGCGCAACCGCAGAAGAAAAGTTAATAGGATCTAACACGTCGCGAACGACAAATGCATCGCAAAGTAAAACCGGGCAACAACCGCGACAAGGTCGACATAAAACCACGCAATGTTATAAATGCGGAAAATCGGGACATTACGGACGCGATTGCCGCAGCAGTAAATACGCGTTCCCAAAACTGGACAAGCCCCCTCGCGCAAATACCGTAGAGAAATTCTGCAATTATTGCAAAAAACGCGGACATAATCGCGACGAGTGTTGGACCCTAAATGGAAGGCCGAAGACAAATACACCGGACCGCGATAAGGGAACTGATAAGAAAAAATCGCGAAGCATTAATAGAATTGAAAACCGTAAGAAACTGCAATCGCGAAAAAGAGATACCGAATCCGAGTATAGCAGTGACGAGGAAGAACGGCAAGAAGAAAAGAATAAAAAGACACGTGCGATAGAATATCAGGTGACTCACGTGCGACAGACGTCTCGTGGAGCAGCGAGCTGAATTTAATAACTCTACCTATACGCGAAGTAAAGAACGGCAAGATTAACATGCTCTACGATTCTGGAGCTACTGTCTCTCTAATAAAAGTTAAACATCTGAAAGGTGAAACCGAGATATACAACGACAAAATTACTTTGATCGGCATAACCGGGCATAAAGCGCGAACAATAGGAAAATTCTACGCGACTATCGATTTAGGCAGCCGAAAAATCAAACACGCGATTTATGTCGTAAAGGACGACTTCCCAATGGAATACGAAGGGATCATAGGAATCGATTTTCTACAAAAGCAACAAGTCGAGTGCGATTACAAAAAACAGGAGATTCAAATAGGAAACGCCATATTAAAATTACGACCGTACAATAAAATTCAATTAAAACCGCGTAGCGAAACAATAATACAAGCGACAACGAATCATAATAAGATAGGCGTGATAAAGGCCGAAGAAACAGCACCGGGAATATATATTGGACGATGCCTGGTAGAACCAAAAAATTTTTTATGCCCCGTCAGTATAATTAATACGACCGATGAGACCGTAGAGATTAGTACGCCGCTCGTAACCGTAGAAGACATATGTGAAGATAACGCACACCAAGTATACACGATATACACGGGCGACACTCATAACTCGTCAACGCGCGACGAACGAATCTGACAATTATTACGCACGGATCATCTAAACGTCGAAGAAAAACGCTCAGTACAACGGATATGCGAAGAGTATAGCGATATATTTCATTTAAATGAAGAACCACTGACATGCACCGAGACGATAAAGCACGAGATAAACACGCGCGCCGCCACCTCACCCGTCAACCCATACCGCCTTCCCGAGAAGCATAAAGCAGAAGTAAATAAGCAAGTGCAAGGAATGCTAAAAGACCAAATTATTAGAACAAGCATGAGTCAATGGAATGCTCCATTATTAGTAGTGCCGAAAAAAGCCGATGCGTCAGGAAAACAAAGACTCAGGGTAGTAGTAGACTTCCGGAAAGTTAACGATTTAACTATAGGCGACTCATTTCCCCTGCCTAATATTACCGATATATTGGACCAGTTAGGGAACGCCAAATAATTTACGACGCTTGATCTAGCATTAGGATATCACCAGATACCGATGACCGAGCGCGATAAAAAAAACCGCCTTTTCAATCCCCTATGGACACTACGAGTTCAACCGAATGCCGTTTGGATTAAAAAACGCGCCTATGACCTTCCAACGATTAATGAATTCGGTACTAACAGGGATACAAGGGCTCAGATGTCTCGTTTATCTCGACGACATCGTAATATACGGATCCAGCTTCGAGGATCATAACAGAAGACTCGCGGAAGTACTACAGAGATTACGAAAACATAATTTAAAATTGCAACCGGAAAAGTGCGAATTTTTACGTAAAGAAGTAATATACTTAGGGCATATTATTTCCGAGAACGGCATATTACCCGATCCATCGAAACTAGACGCGGTAAAAAATTTTCCGACACAAAAAGTAAAAGACATACAATCATTTATCGGACTAGCGGGCTACTATCGCAAATTCATTGAAGAATCTCGCGAATCGCGAAACCGTTAACAAAACTAACAAAAAAGACGGAAGTTTTTGTATGGGGAAACGAACATCAAATCGCGTTCGACACCCTAAAAGAAAAATTAATGTCCGCGCCAGTGTTAAAATATCCGGACTTCATCGAAGAATTCAACGTGACCACCGATGCCTCCGACTACGCAATCGGAGTCGTGCTGTCACAGGGACCGGTAGGCAAGGACCGACCTATCGCTTACGCCAGCCGAGTGTTATCTCGCGCAGAGCAAAATTACAGTACGACCGAAAAAGAATTGTTAGCAATCGTATGGGCAGTTAAACATTTTCGACCATATGTCTATGGAACAAAATTTAAAATAATAACCGACCATAAACCTCTAATTTGGCTATTCAACGTCACGGACTCCGGATCAAGACTCATCCGCTGGAGATTAAAATTAGAAGAGTACGATTACGAGATAATTCACAAGGCCGGACGAGCAAACGCGAACGCCGACGCGCTAAGCCGACACGTATCTCGAGATGCAAGCGAGAGAAGAAAGAGAGAAATCTTCAAAGTAGAAGAAGAGGAAGACGAGGGAGAAGAAAAACTCGCCGATAACGCAAGAGTATATACCGAAGAGGAGAAGCAACAAATACTCTACGAATATCACGATGCGCCCACAGGAGGACATCAGGGAATCGAACGTACAATAAAAAGAATTCGATTAAATCATAACTGGCCAGGATTGACAAGAGACGTCGAAAAATATATCTCGAAATGCGAATCCTGCCAGAAAAATAAATTATCGCGACGAGTAAAAGCACCCCTCATTATTACGGACACGCCGAGTAAACCATTCGAGAAATGCGCGCTAGATATAGTCGGACCGTTAACAATTACTAATAACGGAAATAAATATTTACCAACTTTCCAAGATAATTTAACCAAATTTAGCAAAGCGATACCGATCGCAAACCAAGAAGCTAACACGATCGCGAAAGAATTCGCCACGAAAATAATTTTCGAATAAGGGATTCCCGAAAAAATTCTAACCGACCAAGGAACAAATTTTGTAAGTGAAATATTTAAGAATACGTGCAAATTACTTAAAATCGATAAAATTCAGACAACAGCTTATCACCCCGAAAGCAACGGAGCATTAGAGCGTTCACACCGTACGTTAGCCGAATATTTAAGACACTATATAAATGCCGACCAAACAGACTGGGACGAGTGGATTCCCTACGCAATGTTTACGTATAACACGACCCCACACACGGCTACGGGGCATACACCTTTCGAATTAGTATACGGACATCAAGCGGACCTACCGACAGCCCTAGCGAGACCGCCTAAACTAACGTATAGTTACGACGACTACTCACAATAATTAAAAGAAAGAATGCGGGCGTCAAACCAACTCGCGAAAGAAAATATTAAAGAAAAAATAAAAGCCAAAGGGTACTACGATAAATCCGCGAAAGAAACAAAATTTAAGATAGGCGACAAAGTACTAGTATACGACGAGACGCTCCGACGGGGACGATCGAAAAAATTAGATGCGCTATGGGCAGGACCATACGTAATAGCCCCATAGAAGAACGCTAGCCTTCCCCCTTACATAGAAGGGGGAGGGAAAGGGACGGGGGCTCGAGCGGGAGACTCGAACCTTCGTCCGCCCCTGGGAGGACATGCTAATTTCCTCCCGAGAGGGCGCGGCGTAGGGGTGTGGCCCTCTGCGCCGCGAAACTAAGGTTGGCCTTCTCCCCCTAGCCACACACAGGGGAGGAACAAGGGACCGCAAAGCCACCGCGGTCCCACAGGCAGGAAAGGCGGGGGGCCCTCCGGAAGGTATGCAACTGCTCGTTCCCGGAGGGTCCGCAACCACCGCCTGGGCCAGGCCACCATGGGAGTTTTAGTGCGGTAACCTCTCGTGGCCCTTACCGAGATGATCTTGATCATCTCGGTAATGGCGAGAGGAATCCCACATAACCCGCGCTCCCTTCCCCGAGGGACGCGGGTACCTGAAACAGGTTTCTCCCATGTTATAAAAAAAAAAAAAAAAAAGGATCATACGTAATAACCGAAAAGAATTCCGACGTAAACTACACAGTAAGAAAGGGAAGAAAAACAGTGCGCATGCATACGAATAGACTAAAGCTATTTATAGAAAACTAATACTTACTCAATCATCATCCGCCTCGCAAGCGTCACGACGGTCGAGGCCGTACGGATAGGGCCGCCCTTGTTGTAGGGCCTCTAGGATCCGGTATACTGGAATAAGGAATGCCTCCTCCGGAGGCACAAGCACTACCTCCTGTACGATACGTACCCCCGTGCAAATGTCAACGGACACCCGCAAAGAAAACGGGGTGCCCGCAGCCCGGCGGATAGCCGCACGGGCCCGCCCCAAACGGGTGGCCGGTAGTTCCGGCCCCACCACAGGCAAGCGATGCACGGCACGTGCACGTACACATACGGAGCACATAGGCTCCCACCAGGGCGTGATCTCATCACAGCCCAAACAATTAAAAATCATGCCGCTACTGAACATTTTTAATCGACCGAAAAGAATTTTTATTATATATACCCAACCGGCACAAAAGCTGTCAGGACTAAACGATGAGATGCAGAAGCACCCCAGGACTCGAGAGTCACATATGAAACTAACACCTTTCTCACCTGATAAAAGTTGCAAACCAAAGAGATACCATTAACGATAAAATAAACACTCAATATATTATTACAGGACACTCACACTCTTAACCTGCAACGCTGCAGCATCCGCGAATCAACGCGAGAAGAATCGACCGTATGAAATAACGGAATTCAAGCATAGCCCAGGGATATACTTTGAGCAAATTGGTCAACTACACTATTCCAGGAAAAGATGGAAATTAGTAGTAAAATTAGACCTAGCACCTCTAAACTACAGACAGGAACAAATAAAAAATTACCTAAAACAAACAGAAACAATGTGCGATTCAACTATTTTGCGACTTCCTTTTTATAAGATCATATGTATCAATTCAAATAATATCGCGAAACGAAAATTAAAATATTTAAATAACATAATGAATCAAATCAACACTATATACAAAAGACCTATAAACAAACGTCGAGGACTAATAGACGGAATAGGCTCAATAGCGAAAACATTATTCGGGACCATGGACGCAAATGACGAAAAACGCATAAACGAACAGCTTGAATTATTAGAAAATTAACAGAACACGCGATTAGAAACCAATTAAAATTAGTAAATGCTATTGTAGCGCATTTAGATAAATTAGAAAATATAATTGAACATAACGAAAAAATATTGCGAAAAACCATAACCGAATCTATTTCTTTAGAAGAAATACGTGACCATTTCAGGGCCATAGATACAATTATAAGCGAATTAGTAAAGGACGCAGAAAATATAATGGAATATTTAACATATATACATAGAAAAGGCGAAATGCACCCTAAATTAATGCCAATTAATGACATTGTAATCCATTTAAAAGAAGCGGCAGCGCAACTGCCTGAAGGATTATATTTTCCTTTTAAAGTCCGCACAGACGACTGGTCAGCGATAGAAGAAAACACCGCGATAACAGCGTACTGTGATCCGACAACAATATATACTATTTTGCGTTTCCTTTTAATTGCGCAACCGACCTATGATATTGTAAAAGTAATAGAATTCCCTACACCATCCTATAATAATGTATACAACTATATCAAAATAGATAATCAAATAATTGTTATAGATAAAGAAAAATTAACATATGCGACAATGACGGAAAGCGAATTGCGAAATTGTAATAAAATTAATACACAATATGTATGTAAACGCAATTCACCTGTATACCGCGTAGATTTAGACGCACCATGCGAAATTCAAATGTATACGCAGCGACAACATTATCAGAGCCAATGTAATGTAAGACACTATGTCTCGACCCACATGTTATGGATAGCATTACACCAAGAGCACACTTGGTTATACTCGACGGACGCCGAACAAACGATAACCATACAATGTGACGGTCAGCTCGAAAATAAAATAATAAGAAATACCGGCGAAATTACGCTAAACGGAAATTGTAAACTGACAACACCAGACACAATAATAGAAACAGAAGAAAAAACATACGAAACCGTTCTAGAAACCTTTCTACCTAGTATCAATATAACAATTCCAGGAGACGGAAATATAACAAGACATAACGAAGACACGCTAGAAAATATCTCACAACATCGTTTAGAATTAACAAACCTCAAAGCCAAATTAACAGATATAGATAACGACTTACAAAACAACGAACAAAACTTCTACGCAACGAAACAATTTATCTATCCGATGACATCTAGCGGAATAATAATAATATTAATTATAATAATCATTATAGTATTTTGGATAATAATACGACAAAGAAATAGAAACAAAGGACGACCGTCAGTTAGGATAGTCGATGACTTTGGCATACCAAGATCAATATTAAAAAGGAGCCAAAGTACTAGATTTTAGAAATAAGAAACGATTATAAAACTACATTGTAAACGGGAATTATAATTGTACGTAGCATTAGAAATAATTTTAACATAAAATAAGAAAGGAAGCGAAAAACTTCGTACCTCCGTTTTTCTTTTTTTTACGGGGGAGGAATGTTATAGCCCGAACTATAACCAGTAGTTATTAGGAATAAGAATTCACTAAATATTTTTATAGAATATTATAAGATATTTTTACGTATAAAAGAGTGCTCTCGACAAACGCTCGTCGCGTGAAAACGTTAACGCAGCGAGACACGCGCGAAGCACCGGAAACCGCGAGATGCAAGCGAAGACCTGCGACTTCAACCTGCTTCGCTTGCAGTTCGAATAAAAACGCGTGAATATTACTAACCAATCAGAGACCTGTTTCCAAGGGCCTCTCCCGAAAGAAATTCAAGAAACAAAGATTATAAAAGACCGAGAGTCAGCCCGCGGGGCAGTCGCAAGTTAAGATCTGAATGAGAAGTAACGAAATCGCTAATAAGAAACCGGAACATCAGAAAGAGACTCACTAATAAAGACTTGAATTATTGAGAGGAATACGAATATACGCTCATCGAATGTTCCGCGAATATATATTTAAAGAAAGGACGAGAAATAAAGTGAAACCATATTCAATCCGAAATAAAAATATATTTAAAGAAAAAACCAAAGAGAATAATCCTCCTATCTTCCTACGACGATGTTGTGTTTTTTTACGAGTTTCTGCACATTTGCATTGTAAAATTCTTTTCCTCTATCGGTTTGTATGTGTCTCGGACATCTCTTGCTATCTCGAATTATCTCGGCGATAGCGTCAGCTGTTTCGCGTCCGCTCTTATTCTTGAGCGGCCCATGCATACTTGCTCAACACATCGATAAATATGTAATCGGTGAATATGTAATTGTATCCTTTGTTGACTCTTGCATAAGGACGCATCTCGACCACGTCAGCTTGCCACAGGTCGTCGTATCCACGTACTATGACGCGTCTACGCGGAAAATTTCTTCTCGCTGGAGCGTGCAATTCCTTCACGAGTAGCTGCTTTTCAGAGGTGTTTGGTCGAAGCATATTTGTAATAATGTGATATAATTTTCACGTACAGTTCTTTATGTATCTTTTGATGTAGTCTGCGTTACAGCCATTTTATCCAGCGTTTATAATAGCGCCTGCATATTCCTTTCAAGCCTGATTATTTTTTTCTCAATTTCTTTCTGTTGATCTCTCAAAAGCTTGACACTCGCTTCGACATATCGTTTATTGGCTGCATCATTATCATCTTCCGGTTGCGCTACACGTCGTATCTTGCGCGACCTTGCGTCGTAGCCGGAGGCTGTTAGACACAGAGTATTATCGCGCACGTAATTTCTTAGTAATCCATCCCATTGATAATATGAATTATTATTCGACGTTCCAAGTGATAATCCAAATTTATTAATCGACATTTTGATACCACTAATATTGACAGACTGACTCGTATCGTGGATGTATAACTTATTTTATAATAATACCAGCTTCGTAAAGTTCCTCGATAATCGATAATATTTCATTGCTATGGGCGTTGTTGCCGGCTTGACGTGAAGCTTCGAGCAATCGCAGACGATCTACCAACTCGTTGGGATCATTCCAATGCACGTAATCAATCTTATTATTGTTTAAGATCATAGCACGTGGTATACCTTTTCCAGATTTTTTATCAGAGAATAATGGTGCGATTATATATTTATATTTGTATCCCTTGTTACCTAATACAGGCTGATTCACATTACCATTTCGTCTGTGAGCATTTGTTCTTATTAATATACTTTTGTAGTTTTGCAAGTCATTCGCAGTATATATTTCTTCGTCGGGAATTCTCTTGAAAACCAACTCGTAAAGACCTGCTGTTCCAACGTATTTTGATCCATCGATAATTATATTATCATTTTTATCAACATCGAAATTTTTGTTGTGTGCCTCGAACAAGACACTGGGGTTGCGCCGAATTAAGGATGAGGATCCTCGGGTCGACCGGCGCTATCCCGACTCGTTGCAGAGTACAATGCGCGAAAACATCGCACTATCGGCATGAAACCTATCGATGTTACTCCGGAGATTGCCGAAAAACTTTTAAATACGGTATACAGTAACGTAAAAATTGCTGCTCTGGCAAGATTCAAAGTAGGCTGTCAGGTACGCGTGAGTAAATTCAAGACCGTCTTCGAAAAAGGTTTTACACCAAATTGGACTACTGAAATATTTAAAATTATCAAAGTGCAGATAACTAATCCTGCGACATATATACTTGAAGATTTGCGCGGAAATTCCGTCGCTGGAAGATTCTACGAGTATGAGTTACATCATGTTGCAAATTCCGATGTATATCTCGTGGAAAAGGTTTTACGGAAAAAAGGCGATGATGTTTATGTGAAATGGTTGGGACTGGATAAATCTCACAACTCATGGATTCATAAAAATAATGTATTATAAACATTTATTTAAAATGTACACTGTTTATTTTACAATATATTTATCTAATAATTTTATAAATACAAATATACATATACATATAATATACATATTTATACAAAATATACATATTTTACAACAAATATTATTTACAAAGGTATTTTATAATGTCCCCATGGTAATGTATCAGTGGTTTCAGGTATGATATACCGCTTGTCATCGTGAGGACATAGAGCAATTTTCGTCTCGCGAATGGTGTATACTTCATGCAATTTCGATCTTATACATGACTGACTACGTGTCATTTCAATCTCTTCATTCAAACACCGCGTGTAATCATCAAACATTATCGTTCTCGTGACAACGTTACTCTTGACACCTTTTATTTTTTTCGTATCTTTCTTGCCATCCACTCGCAAGGCATACATTTTTCTAAGCCCTACAAATTCGGTCATACTCACACCGTTGTTTTCATCTTTCATTAGACGGGTACCTTTTTATTCACGAGCGGTATACCGTACACATTGTCCGCAGTGTAATCGCTCGTATCAAATTTGTCGAGGTTGCGTTTTATATTCTCGTACACATCTTCACATTCGATGTGGTATATTAGGCTGTCTGTGTCGGTGTACATTACCCGGCATCTGTCACGATACAGCGGTGACATGTACTCATGATGAAATTCATATAAACATGTTTTGGAGATGTCGAGTATGCACATGCCAACATAGATTGGTTTATAAAATTTTACCTCAAGTTTGCGTAATTCGACAGCGATTAGATTTTCCGAAAAGATACTTCTACTGTGAAAATTTGGTTTCGCAATCATTGCCTCTGCACCGTATCTTCCTTCCCAATGTGTGATAAGTTTTACATCAACCCGATTACGCACATTTTCCATCGTTTTGCCGAGTACTGCATTATTCATCAATTTATATAAATTTTTTTCAAAATCATTTTTTGCTTGCGTTCTAAATTGCGTATTAAGTTCGATATAATTTCGAAGCCATGGAGATTGCGCGAATTGTAATATGCGATGTATTTTTGCAACGCGAAGGCCATGACGCGTACATTGCTGCAGGTTGCGGTAGTGTATCACATATCGCTTCTTGTCATATAGCGTTGCGAGAAGCTTATCTTCCCGCTTGCCTGGCGGCTTGTCGCGTGTCGGGCAAAACGGTAGGTCAGTGAGCGTCTCGTGAAGATGTCGCGGATATTCTAAATCTACCTCGAGGATGTAGCCTGTGGGTGAATCGAGCGCGATAGATGATGTGTCGAAATTAGATACATCGTCGACCCATTGAAAATCAGCATAAGGCAATGATTGACACATTGCTCATCCATACAAATTATTTACATCGAAATACATTAGATATGAAGATGGTTTCAATGAATCGTACGATTGCATGTACTTGTTATTAGCGTGTGCATATCTGTTTGAACATTGACTCAATCCACCGCGTATACCACGTTCGATAAACATTACCATGTCAACGTCTGTAAGTAATTCGAACGTAATTTTTGTGTGCTTTAACATGGCGTCCCACGTATACCCGGGGAGAGTAAAGTAATATGCGGGGTCGAGCCCATAACTCTCGATACATTTATCCCGGAAATTTTCAAAAATGTCGGCTAATAACAAGACGTCAGTTTTTAAATACAGATCGCTATATTCGCCCAGCGTTCGAATGGAGAACCGCTCCCATACGTTTTCAGCGTGCGCGTAATCGTTCTCGGATACAGTGTGCCCGGTCAAGGAACTATGAAACGATTCGCGTGGTGGTAGACACGTATCGTGCAACCTTTCAAAACAGTTGATGTATTCATACGGAAAGACACCTTTCCGTGTTAATAAATTGAAATTTTCGGTAGATAAATTTTGAAATTTTGATTTAAAATTTTTGAGTTTATCTTTACTTAGAAATGATGCCAATTTGTCGAGACTAGTATTGAGAAATTTATATGAATCGATAAAACGTAATTTAATATTTCTGGATTTGTCTTCTGCAAATTGAACATTTTTTGTAAATGATATATATTTTTCTTTAGTTATTGGACGTAATTCGATTCCCCCTTCGAATGCTGTAGCTATTTCCTTAATTATGAAATGTGAGTCGTAACCGGATAAATTATGAAATACTATTGGAATACAAAAAGAGTTTTTATAATTTAGATTACAATTTGAGTGCGCGGGACCTCTGTACCGCCCGGTCAGATGGCAATGATCGCGTACAAGTGTATCGTCATCTTGCATGAATGGTTTCTCACATATATGACAATGCGTTGCGCTATGAAATTTTTCCCGCTCGTCTGATGTTAAATTTACCATGGGGACGTTAGTTGCTAAAATATTCTTTACGCGTATCGCTAAATTTTGTAGTTGTTCGGAAAACCACGAAATGCAATCTACACTACGACGAGAATAATACTCGGATAACGAATCGTCATATGAGCAATGTACATAATATGCTATACTAAATACTTGGTGATGTTGATATAAATTCTTTTCTTCTTCCTTCTTATTCGTCTTTGTCAGCACACATTCGAGGTCGGCGTACATCACAAAAGGAAGTCGCTCTTTGCGATTAAAGTTGTTGAAAGCGAGCCACTTGTCCTTATCACTCGGTAACCGGATAGCGCAGTCATTCATCTCTCCGCAGTCTACCATATGTGTCTGCAACTTGTCCTCAGACCCGAAATAATGCAAGCATCTGTAAAATTACAATTATAAACAATTTTATTTTATATACATATATAATTTACAGTAAATACACATATATAATTTGCAATAAATATACGTACCGATCGCAGATATATGTCTTGTGACCATGTTTGCGCAATTGTGAGCTGACAAGTCGGGAGAGATTCTTGATGCATGTGAAATGTCCAATGTTGTTGCTGTCTTCCATGTACAGCAAGTTGACGTGTCTGTCTTTCTTCTGCTCACTAACAAGGGGAGGCTACGACGTGATACCAATCGATTTGAACGAAACTCGTTGTAGCGATAGGTATTGATGTCGAGTAATATTGGGTAAAAGGATAAGATGCAATACTCAAGCGTTTGCGAGAAAACCTAAAATGAAAATTTTGAGCGCGTTATAAGCAAATGGAATAGAACGTATTTTCGAAGAGCGCGTGGTCCAGCGGCTAAGTACCAGACACGTAACGTCAACGTTGCGTGTTCAAATCTTGTTGTTTTCTTTTTTTTTTTTTTTTTAATAATAAAATGCTATTATGACACACAATAAATGTACATTACATAAGTTAATACGCTTAATGGATTAATACGTCTATTTATTTTATTTTACAAAAATGAATCTTTTTATTTACGTTCTTTCTCTCTAGACACTCTACTTGTGGAATTGCTACGGTAGAAAAATTACCATACACAATATAAATAAATGTAAAACATGTTTTAGAACAATAACTTATTGTTTGTTTTTAAATAACGTTTAACATGTCTCCTTATGTCTCCTTTGTTGAACGTTTTTATTGTTATATCCCCGAAGCAGGTAGAAAGGAAAAGGGTCGGCAGGCTAGAGAACAAAGAATAAAAAGGGATGGGGAAATTCCGTTACACAGTGACGAAAAAGATTTGGTCTAGAGAGAAAGAACGTAAATAAAAAGATTCATTTTTGTAAAATAAAATAAATAGACGTATTAATCCATTAAGCGTATTAACTTATGTAATGTACATTTATTGTGTGTCATAATAGCATTTTATTATATAAAAAAAAAAAAAAAAAAAAACTTAAAAAGATTTAAACCCGCAACGTTGATGTTACGTGTCTGGTACTTAGCCGCTGGACCACGCGCTCTTCGAAAATACGTTCTATTCCATTTGCTTATAACGCGCTCAAAATTTTCATTTTAGGTTTTCTCGCAAACGCTTGAGTATTGCATCTTATCCTTTTACCCAATATTACTCGACATCAATACCTATCGCTACAACGAGTTTCGTTCAAATCGATTGGTATCACGTCGTAGCCTCCCCTTGTAAGACGTATCGAGACAATGTTCTTTTCTTCGATGCTGTACACATTTATCGAAATGTTGTTTAATATTTCAAACTTTTGGATTTGATTCACAGTCACTGGAAACTCAATGTCTTGGAGATTCAGCACTGTTGTGTAATGCGGATATGATGATTCCCGTTCCACATTTCTTTCGGCGGGGTACAGAGCAGCGACCACCGCCCACGCGAAACATGCATTGTCTTTTGATTGCACATTCACCACTGCTCTTTTCATCATTAGTTCTCGCGGCAATTTAATGTGACATCCCGCGCGCATTGGATTATACTTGTTTATATTTACAATTAAATTGATTATTCGCGACAATGCCCAACCACTATCGCGTTCCTGAAATTCTTCTAGCGATGCTAGCGTGGGCTCAATAACGCGGTGATCGTACCAATCATGTAAATCGGAGGTGCGAAAGATTTCAAAGTTTTTCGTATTGATAGTTTTATTAGCACGCTTATCATCCGACACAAACTCACCATTAAACATAGTGTTCACTTTCACACTAGTGTGTTTTTGCAACACTTTTTGCACGTGTCCGATCACAATGTCTTTGGCCTTCTCTAGAAATTGACGAGGTTCGATGTGATTGCTGTTTATCACCGCACCAGTCAAGATGCGGCTCTCGAACGCCGTATCAATCTCTCGCCATATGAGTCCGACGTCTCGCGAACTGCTTCCGGCACCTGCGTGTACAAAACATCTGCGTACCGAATTCTTCAACCCTTCGAGACGCGCGATTTGGGAGACAAGCGATTGTCGAACTCCGATCGGTAATCGTGGACGTTTTATTCGACTTTGTTCTTCCAGTGATTCGATGTATTCGTCACATTGCTGCTTCCACGCAATATATTCTTCCACCGAAATCACCCTTGCGGATTGCTCCAACAAACTTGCTTCCAATTGTGCCATATTTCTTTACTTGAGATGCACTTCTTGAACCTCTGACAAAGATACTGACATAGTATGCCTCTTTACCATCCTTTTTATTTGATTGTAGAGATCATTGGCACTCAAGTATGTTGCACTTAACTTTGTGATTTTGTTACGTACGAATGATGCATCGACCTTGAAATTGATACATTTTTGCACATTTCGCGAGATTCATCTCAAAATGAGAGCAGCCGTACATTGGCGCTCGAAAATTTTAATTATGTTGCATTTTCTTGTGATTTTGTTACATACGTTTTGAACACCTAGGGATGATATCATAGCAGCCGTACATTGGTGCTTGAAATTGATACATTTTTGCACATTTCGCGAGATTCATCTCAAGATGAGAGCGGCCGTACATTGGCGCTCGAAAATTTTAATTATGTTGCATTTTCTTGTGATTTTGTTACGTACGTTTTGAACACCTGGGGATGATATCATAGCAGTCGTACATTGACGCTTGAAATTTTGGATATGTTGCATTATTTTACATTTAATATTTCATTGAGGATGATGTCATAGCGGTCGTACATTGGCGCTTTGATGATTGGTTAAAATAATATTGAGTCAGCAATAATCCCCACCTCATTGCTTTGTATCAATAAAAACTTGTAATAATGATTTAGTATTGTATCAATCACTTATGTGAAAGGTTCTTTTAAAATGTGTTCTGCCGGAAGCATGAATTATTACGCTTCGAGAATTCAGGAGAGTGATGTTTTGTGCAAGAAGAAATGTGACAAGTAAGTTTCAATTCTTTTTTGTCAAATAATGATTTTTAAATAATGATTTTTAAATAATTTTTGAAATATTGTTCTAATTATTTTTATAGCATTCAACGTGCGACTCGTATACTTGGGCGAAGATATGCTCTAACCGCAACATCCTATAAATATTTGGAAATAGGAATCAGCGTTGGAGCTGTATCATATGTGGAATTAGCTCTTGGTGATAATCGAGGCAACCACATAATATTGCCTATTGAAACATGGATATCACTAATGCGGAAACGTGCGGACATTGAACGATTTTTACAATCATCTCAAACTCCATTATGGATTCGAGATCTAACAATAGAAATTGTTAAAATATCGGATTCAAAAATTGTAAAATTAACATTATCCAATAATTTTTTATATATGAAGCCATCGACTCTATTACATTTATTTGAGTTTGAAAAATGTATAGATCATGTGTATTTCTGGTTGTGTGAAAATACTCATCTTGTGAATGAAAAATTTAAACAATTTGCAACTATTTTACAACGCAATAATATTACTAATGTATGCGATGCTGTAAAAGCGATACGCGAAAGTGATGCGTACCACTCATGATAGCGAATCACTCATAGATTGTGAAATATTAACATGTGCTGTAAATGATGTTTTTTATGATTCTTGTAATAAATAAATTTTTATTGATAAACTGTGAATTTAATTATTTCTTTCCCGCTCCTGTTCTATATGTATATGAATAGTATGATGTGCACATGCATTATCAGCAAAACTTTGCTCTCCTGCGAGAAGAAAAATGCTGAGGTAGATGGTACTCTAGTTAGAAGAAGACATGAGATGTGGAATTAAAAATCAAGAGGGGAGCAACACTATAATATGTGTATCGTGTCATAGAGTAGCAGACTTGTACTCAAGTGCTGTGTGAAAGCATTAAACGTAAAATACTCTAATTGAAGGGAAAACGTGTTGCAACTGTAGATGCTCCCTAAATCAAATATTATCGTGCAGTATGTCCTATTTGCATACATTAAACTGTTTAAAAATTAAAACACTTAAAGTGCTGTGAAAATGGCGAGTGATGTGAAGATGCTAACTCAGGACGAATACATTGCATCGCTGGAAAAAGATGTGTTAGAAATTGCTGCTGCGTTGGAAAAAGAAAATTTTGCAGTGCGTCCGACTGAATGTGATAAAGTGAGTTATCTGTCCTGGGAGTTGGAGTGCGATGGATGTATCGATTTGCTGAAAGGACAATACCCACAACCATGGAGATTTTTTTGGAAATTTTATGAAATAAAAATAAATCCAAAATTATTGATCGGAGATTTGCAGTCACGGATCGCTAGAATCGCGCGACTTGAAGAAATAAGAAGATTGCTACGCAGACGTTACTTAAGCGTAGATACCAATGTTCCAGCACTATCGACAAACACTCCAGTAAATTCAATCGTGCAGGCAATACACGGGCGCGAAATAGGTTTCAAAAAACGTTACACGAAAAACCTGTATGATTGCATCTTTACGCATAATTTGTATCATTCTCCACTCGACTTTTTTGAATGGCGAGTTCAAAATTTCTTTGTAACAGAACTCAATCCTGGTTGTATTGCAAACGAGTTTTCTTGGTAATCTGTGTAAGTATCTCTTTAAATTTATAATAAATAAAAAATTTTAAAGATTATTAATATTTTTTGTGTTGTACAGGAGTCCCGCCCAACCGTCGCCTCCGCTTGCTGCTTCAACCACCATCACCTCATCATCACCATCACCATCGCTCAACACCGCCCCACATCCCCTATTTATATTTTACATTTTATTTTAATTTATATATTATATTTTATATTTTTATATTTTAAATTTTAAATTCACACACACACACACAAAATTGTATGATTGCGCACACACACACACACACACACACGTGTATACACATACCTATTTTATAAATAAACATTATTTTAAATATTAAATAAATGTATTTATTTTAGAATAAGTCCTCTCTCCTTTCCTCCTATTAAAATCTTATTATTAATTAAAAATTACTATAAATATTATTATAAAAAAAAAAGTCTCTCTCGCGTCCGCCTCTCGCGCTCTCCTTCGTCGCATCATCTCGCAACATCTCTCTCTCGCTCTTGCATATACGCCTCGCTTGCGTCATCTCTCTCGCGTGCGCCTCGTGCTCTCCTTCGCGAACTCCTCGCGTCATCTTGTCGCTGCGCTACCTCGCACTATCTCGCGACCGCTATCTCTCTCGCTCTTGCATATACACCTCGCTGCAACACCTCGCGCTCTCCTTCGCTGCATCATGCGACCGCTATCTCTCTTTCGCGAACGTCTCTCTCGCGACATCTCTCTCACGTGCACCTCGCGCTCTCCTTCGCGTTCCTCTCTCCCCGCGGACCCCTCGCCAGCAAAGCTTCACGCGGTCTTTTGCGGATTCCTCTCTCCCCGCGGACCCCTCGCGGACCATAACCTCGCGGACGCCTCCCCCTCCCCGCGGACCCCTCGCGGACCATAACCTCGCGGACGCCTCCCCCTCCCCGCGGGCCCCTCGCGGACGTCTCCCCCTCCCCGCGTGACGTCATTCCCCCGTGCCATGGGTTCCCCTCGCCCCTCACCCCCCATCATTGCCCCTGAGTTAGAATCGGCATAGTATTACTACTGGGATGTATTTAGGGAGACGTGCTTTAGAGTAAGGATAGGTGGGATTGAAGGAGAAGAATTTTGTACGGGAAGGGGGATGAAACAAGGGTGTCCGTTGAGCTCCTTATTATTTAATATGTTAATGGCAGAGGAAATGAGGAAGGTGGGTTGGGGAGGAATAAAATTGGGGGATGAGAGAATTTGTTCCCTGGCGTATGCGGATGATGTGGTCTTGCTAGCGAAGGATGAGGGGGAGATGCGGAGTATGATGGGAAGATTGGAAAGATATCTAGATGAAAAGGGGGTGACACTCAACACGGACAAATCAATGATAATGAGGTGTAGGAAAGGGGGGGGAGAGATTTAAGGAAATAAGTTTGAGATGGAAGGGGAGAAAGATTGAGGAAGTTAAGGAATATAGATATTTGGGATATGTGGTACAGAGGAACGGAAGACAGGAGGGACAGATAAGGGATAGGATGAGGAAAGGGGCGATGGAACAATTTGGGGAATTGGAAAGAGGAGATTTGGAGGGGACTGGGGCAAAAGGCTATGGCTTTTTGACGCTTTGGTGTGGTCGGTGCTAGGGTACGGGGTGGAAATATAGGGCTGGAAAGGGAGAGAAAAACTGGAAGGGCTACAAGATAGATATCTGAGATGGGTACTAGGGGTAGATCGGGGGACACCGGGGTATTTGGTGAGGGAAGAAGTTCAGAGGGAGAAATTAGAAGGTAGAATGGGGAGAAGGACATGGGGATGAGAGGAGACTGGTGGAGGAGAAAGGAGGGGCAATAGCGAGGAAGTGTTGGGAAGAGACGAGGAGGAGGGCGAAGAAAGGAGAGTTGTTATCGGATTGGGAGGAAGAAAGGAGGGATTTTTTCAAGGAGAGAGGTCTGGAGTTAAGGGAGATAGAAGAGAAAAGAAAGAAGGGGGAATTTGGGTGGGAAATAGTAGAGGAAATAGATAGAAATATACAGAGGGAGGCTAGAGGGAGCAGGATTATGGAATCGAAATATAATGTTTGGTATAAATGGGTGCAAGGGGTGGGGGTACCGGGGTATTTAAGAAAGGGATGGGGAGAAAGTAGATGGCAAAGAATGGCGAGATTTAGGTTTGGAAGTGAGATGAAAGGGAATAGATACTCGATGGAAGAGAAGGAGAATGTGTGTAGGGTGTGTGAAGGGGGAGTGGAAACATGGGAACATGTTTGGGAGGAATGCAGTGGGGGAGGAGCAGAAGGAAGTTGGGAAATGATGGAGGAGATACTGGGGGAGGAAGGGGAAGGGGAGGAATGGTTGAGGAGATTAGAAGAGTATAGGGGGGTAAGTAGGGAGAGAGATAAGGGTATGGTGTCCAAGATGGATGAAGGTGTGAGTGATAAAGACTGAACGTTGGGGAGTATGAAAGGTGAGAAAGGATGGAATGGAATGGAAGGGACGTATTGCGGAATAGGGGATGGTACGTAAAGGTGTTGAAACCAGTAGACCGATTGACACTGAAGGAAATGGAGGTCCCAGGCGAGGAGCGTGCGATTATAGATTTTTCCGAATGAGAGCCTGAGCGTTACAGGTCGGTTGAAAGGCGTATGTGTGCGGAGGCAAAGTTGCTAATCGAGATTGTTTAATTTGTTTTTTTCTCTTCTCTTTCGTTTTATTTTTATTTGTTAATTGTAAGTAGTTATATATGCGTAATATTTGTATGCAATATATCCCAGGAAACGGGAGTCCTTGTAACTCCAAGAGGAACAATAAAGTATCAATTCAATATAAAAACCTTGAAACTGATATAGCCATATTAGTAATTGTTCAATCGACATCATGGCTTTACGCAACTTATTTACCTGTTTGTTTGCGACTGTCGCTTTCAAGCGAGGCAAGCAAGCCAAATAGTCAATAATTATATTTATTTATATGATTTTGTTGAAGTTAGCCATGTTAAAGTTATCAGCGAAATAAATTCAGATACACATGTATTAATTGACGTCGAATATGCATACCACATTACATTTTTAGCTAAGATTGAATTTCTAGATGCACCTAAGAATATATTGTTATCTGAAATACCAATAAACTTAAAAATAAAAACCGAAAATTATCAATTAATAGGAACAATATCTTATGACGGTTATGCTGAGCACAAAGTGGGAAATTATATCGCTTATTGTTATAAAGTAACAAACATTTGAGAGGAATACGACAGTTTAAAAAATAAATGTGTAACGGTATCAAATAAATTAATTAGACCAAGTGTTATAGTTTATATAAAATCGGAAAAATAAAAGTATCTATAGAAATATATAACCTAATATATTTCCTATAATTTTCTAATAAATTTCATAAATAAAATATATATAATCTTATATACACATAAGAACCTATCTCAAGAACTATATTTCCATTGCATATCATTAGATATATGTCAATCGTATACTTTGACGACGATTTTTCGCAACCATTGGCTATTTCGACGACTTTTGGCTGTTTTGACGACGGTCGTCAAAATTTTTACCGATAAATCGTATACTTTGGCGACGTCGTCAAACTAACCCGAAACAGAGAATCGATTAATTTGACGACATTGTATACTTTGACGACACTATATTTATTTTTTGGCGATTTTGACGACAGTAAAAAAATTTGTCAAAGAATTGAAAATATAATATTCGACATATGATAAAATGATTTCTTTTTCATTAAAAATAACTTAACTTAAACTGACTTAAAATGACTCTTATTTTGACAAGATTAAACAAACACTCTTTTGTTTCGTATCTTAAGAAAAACACAATTATTTGATATAATTTAGAGGAAGCAAATAGTCGGGTTGAGTATATAATAATATTTAACGAAATTACAGATTCGAGTAGAGGAAGGGCAAATAAGAGCTAGGCGCAGAAATAAAACGCAAAGATTTTATTAAATAAAAACAAAATTCTTTATTCTTTTTTATTCTTTGTTACAAATTCTGAATGTTTCAGTTCTTCTTTGGGACCATCTTCAGCTTACACCTTCAGATTACTAACACGCCTACATTATTAATCTCACTCGCCTCGACACACTCAGCGAGTTTCCCTCCCATTAAAACGGAAAATCAATTTTATGTCATGTGAACATGACGAACATTATTTGCCCTTCCTCTACTCGAATCTGTGTTTGGTATTAAAGCCTTTCTTCTTATTTTAACGAAATTAATCAGAGTCGAAAGCCGGAAAGAAAAGATTCTTGAAATATTAACGGTTTTATATTATTGACGTGTTAGAAGAATGAGAAGATTGAAAAACCATTTGTATTGCTACTTAGTGAATATGTCAGGAAAGACAGTGCTTTACCATGTCATACCTAAATAGCATATTGTATTATATATATGTAGTGTTATAGCCCGAACTATAACCAGTAGTTATTAGAAATTAGAATTTACTGAATATCTTTATAGAATACTGTAAAACATTTTTGCTTATAAAAGAGCGCTCTCGACAAACACTCGTCGCGTGAAAACGCTAACGCAGCGAGACACGCGCGAAGCACCGGAAACCGCGAGATGCAAGCGAAGACCAGGGACTTCGACCTGCTTCGCTTGCAATTAGACCAAAAACGCGTGAGTATTGTTAACCAATCAGAGACCTGTTTCCAAGGGCCTCTCCCGAAAGAAATCCAAGAAACAAAGAGGATATAGGACGGAGAGCCCGCCCGCGAAGGCAGTCTCGAATACAATTCCTAAACATCAAGACATGGTCGCTAATAAGAAACCAGAACATCAGAACGAGACTCACTAACAACGACCTGAATTATTGAGAGGAATACGAATATACGCTCATCGAATGTTACGCGAATATATATTTAAAGAAAGGACGAGAAATAAAGCGAAACCATATTCAATCCGAAATAAAAGTGTATTTTAAGAGAAAGAAAAGAGTACAACACTCCTAACTTCCTACGAAGTCCTGCACGACCCGAGGATCCTCATCCTTAATTCGGCGCAACCCCAGTGCCTTGTTCGAGGCACACAACAAAATTGGTGGCAGCGGTGGGATTGCGCCGACGGACCGCCAGGACCAGCAGGAACCTGAAGACCTGAAAACAATACAAAAGTATTAGAAAAATCAGGCACGTCGAAATAATCGACGGACAACACAGAAGCAGCATACTAAAAAATAAGACCCGCAATACACACATACACAACGTGTGGAAGCAGGCACGTCAGTTAGAAAAACAGCTGACGGAAATAAGCAGAAGTCACAGTGCAGTGAAAGTGAAGGACGGACAACGCAAGCAGTACGAGGAGCGATAAGCAAGCAGCTGAGAACCGAGTAGGATCGCCAACGTCCCAAGGACAACGCCGACCTGCGACAATCTCACGGACAACGCATCATCACCGAGCGACGACCTGCCGTATCAATCACGAGCACCGAGCCGCCAGCCGTTATCAGCCCACGAGCGATCGAGTTGCAGCAGCAGCAGCCAAGCCGTACCGAGCGATAAAGAGCGTAACGATGCGAACCGTAATACTGTAAGTCCGATCCTTATAATATTTCTGCGTGAATGTCGGAAGGGAACAAGACATCCCCGAAACCGATAGCGAACAAATCTTGGCTACATAGCGACTCAGCCAAACGAGCGATTCAAGCGTTACCCTTAACTGTAGAAAGACTCGAGCGAGTTCGTAGAAAATTAGAGAACGAATATTCAAGCGAAAGCGAAGACGAATTACCCGCGAACGTCATTGTTAAACGCGAGTTCCCCTTCGATAGTTTTGACGAAAGTATACTAAAGACGCGAACAGACGGTAATAACGAAAATATAAAAGAAATTAAAATACGCGCAAGCAAAACCCCTAGCAACGCGTCACAGAAAAGCGGATGGTCAACTACGTACGATAGTAGCGATTTTGACTCTAACGAAGATAACATGTCGGTAATGCACACCCCACCAAATGGTGCAGCGGACGTATCCGTGGGTGCTGTGGACCGCGAAATTGGTCGCCTACGCGAAACTATAGAGCGCGGAAACGTACATCGCGTAGAAGTCGACGTACACAGGACACCCGCCGAACATAGGACACCCGTCGAAAACAACGCGAACGAGGAAAATCCTTTGATGCGCGACGTATTACAAGGCCTACGAGACTTACGAATCGAAATGCGGACAGAAATAAATAAAATGTACGATTGGAGGTCACGGGGAGAGAGATCAGACGACAGTCGTCAAAGCTCCCGCGAACGCGCACGCAAACGGGATGCAAATAGGCACCGCGATAATCGACATCTCCGTGAACACACCCGTAATCAAGATGCGGAAGAGAGATGCGACAGTCGGCAAGATTTACGCGAACTCACTCCCGAGCGAGACAGAAATAATCAACGTGATCACCGCGACTACCCTCGCAATCGAGACGCAGGAGATCGACGGAATCTACGCGAACACACACGCGAACAGGGAGCGGATAGGCGCTACAATAGGCAGATTAGATCCCGTGAACGCGCTTATGATCGAGATTCGGACGAAGAGCACGACCCTCGTATGGCTTACGAACGAACCGAGCGTGACATCCGAAATCGGTGGAATGCCTCACAACGGTACATGTCACTAAAGGAGGCGCGAATAATGATACCGGAGTTCGACGGCACAACGCGAACCCGATTACAAGAATTTTTAAACTCCTGTACGTACGCAATTAAAAATATTCACCCTGATGACGAGGAAGCGTTAATTCAAGGAATATTATTTACTAAATTACGGGGAAAAGCCATGCAAGATTTCGAGACACGAGACATTCAAACGTTCGAAGAATTGAAAGACCAACTAGAAAATTCTTATCAAAGTAAGCGGAGTACAGCGCATTTACAAATCGAGTTCAATTCGCTCAAGCAAAACTTTAACGAACCGGCACAGAGTTTCGGACAACGCGTCGACAAACTTGCCAGGAAATTATATAGCTCAATGATTGAGGGAGAAAAGCGTTCGAGCACCTATAAGCGTGCTATTTTAGAAACCATACAAAGCCAAGCATTATTAAATTTCCAATTCGGGTTACGTAACGAATTGAAAATACTCGTGCGATCACAACGATACACAACACTCCAAGAAGCGATAACGGGCGCAACCGCAGAAGAAAAGTTAATAGGATCTAACGCATCGCGAATGACAAATGCATCACAAAGCAAAACTGGGCAACAACCGCGACAAGGTCAACATAAAACCACGCAATGTTATAAATGCGGAAAATCGGGACATTACGGACGCGATTGCCGCAGCAGTAAATACGCGCTCCCAAAACCGGACAAGCCCCCTCGCGCAAATACCGTAGAGAAATTCTGCAATTATTGCAAAAAACGCGGACATAATCGCGACGAGTGTTGGACTTTAAATGGAAGGCCGAAAACAAATACACCGGACCGCGATAAGGGAACCGATAATAAAAAATCGCGAAGCATAAATAAAATTGAGAACAGTAAGAAACCGAAATCGCGAAAAAGAGATACCGACTCCGAGTATAGCAGTGACGAGGAAGAACGGCAAGAAGAAAATAATAAAAAGACACGCGCGATAGAATATCAGGTGACTCACGTGCGACAGACGCCTCGTGGAGCAGCGAGCCTGAATTTAATAACTCTACCTATACGCGAAGTAAAGAACGGCAAGATAAACATGCTCTACGATTCTGGAGCTACTGTCTCTTTAATAAAAGTTAAACACCTGAAAGGTGAAACCGAGATATACAACGACAAAATTACTTTGATCGGCATAACCGGGCATAAAGCGCGAACAATAGGAAAATTCTACGCGACTATCGATCTAGGCAGCCGAAAAATCAAACACGCGATTTATGTCGTAAAGGACGACTTTCCAATGGAATACGAAGGGATCATAGGAATCGATTTTCTACAAAAGCAACAAGTCACGTGCGATTACAAAAAACAGGAGATTCAAATAGGAAACGCCGTATTAAAATTACGACCGTACAATAAAATTCAATTAAAACCGCGTAGCGAAACGATAATACAAGCGGCAACGAATCGTAATAAGATAGGCGTGATAAAGGCCGAAGAAACAGCACCGGGAATATATATCGGACGATGCCTGGTAGAACCAAAAAATTTTGTGTGCCCCGTCAGTATAATTAATACGACCGACGAGACCGTAGAGATTAGTACGCCGCTCGTAACCGTAGAAGACATATGTGAAGATAACGCACACAAAGTATACACGATACACACGGGCGACACTCATAACTCGTCAACGCGCGACGAACGAATCTGACAATTATTACGCACGGATCATCTAAACGTCGAAGAAAAACGCTCAGTACAACGGATATGCGAAGAATATAGCGATATATTTCATTTAAATGAAGAACCACTGACATGCACCGCGACGATAAAGCACGAGATAAACACGCGCGCCGACACCTCGCCCGTCAACGTAAGACCATACCGCCTTCCCGAGAAGCATAAAGCAGAAGTAAATAAGCAAGTGCAAGGAATGCTAAAAGACCAAATTATTAGAACAAGCATGAGTCAATGGAATGCTCCATTATTAGTAGTGCCGAAAAAAGCCGATGCGTCAGGAAAACAAAGACTCAGGGTAGTAGTAGACTTCCGGAAAGTTAACGATTTAACTATAGGCGACTCATTTCCTCTGCCTAATATTACCGATATATTGGACCAGTTAGGGAACGCCAAATATTTTACGACGCTTGATCTAGCATCAGGATATCACCAGATACCGATGGCTGAGCGCGATAAAAACAAAACCGCCTTTTCAACCCCCTATGGACACTACGAGTTCAACCGAATGCCGTTTGGATTAAAAAACGCGCCTGCGACCTTCCAACGATTAATGAATTCGGTACTAACAGGGATACAAGGGCTCAGATGTCTCGTTTATCTCGACGACATCGTAATATACGGATCCAGTTTGGAGGATCATAACAAAAGACTCGTGGAAGTACTACAAAGATTACGAAAACATAATTTAAAATTGCAACCGGAAAAGTGCGAATTTTTACGTAAAGAAGTAATATACTTAGGGCATATTATTTCCGAGAACGGCATATTACCCGATCCGTCGAAACTAGACGCGGTAAAAAATTTTCCGACGCCACAAAAAATAAAAGACATACAATCGTTTATCGGACTAGCGGGCTACTATCGCAAATTCATTGAAGATTTCTCGCGAATAGCGAAACCGTTAACAAAACTAACAAAAAAGACGAAAGTTTTTGTATGGGGAAACGAACAACAAATCGCGTTCGACACCCTAAAAGAAAAATTAATGACCGCGCCAGTGTTAAAATATCCGGACTTCATCGAAGAATTCAACATGACCACCGATGCCTCCGACTACGCAATCGGAGCCGTGCTGTCACAGGGACCGGTAGGAAATGACCGACCTATCGCTTACGCCAGCCGAGTGTTATCTCGGGCAGAGCAAAATTATAATACGACCGAAAAAGAATTGTTAGCAATCGTATGGGCAGCTAAACATTTTCGACCATATGTCTATGGAACAAAATTTAAAATAATAACCGACCATAAACCTCTAATTTGGCTATTTAACGTCACGGACCCCGGATCAAGACTCATCCGCTGGAGATTAAAATTAGAAGAATACGATTACGAGATAATTCACAAGGCCGGACGAGCAAACGCGAACGCCGACGCGCTAAGTCGACACGTAACTCGAGATACAAGCGAGAGAAGAAAGAGAGAAATCTTCAAAGTAGAAGAAGAGGAAGAAGAGAGAGAAGAAAAACTCGCCGATAACGCAAGAGTATATACCGAAGAGGAGAAACAACAAATACTCTACGAATATCATGATGCACCCACAGGAAGACATCAGGGAATCGAACGCACAATAAAAAGAATTCGATTAAAACATAACTGGCCAGGATTAACAAGAGACGTCGAAAAATATATCTCGAAATGCGAATCCTGCCAGAAAAATAAATTATCGCGACGAGTAAAAGCACCCCTCATTATTACGGACACGCCGAGTAAACCATTCGAAAAATGCGCGTTAGATATAGTCGGACCGTTAACAATTACTAATAACGGAAATAAATATTTACTAACTTTCCAAGATAATTTAACAAAATTTAGCAAAGCGATACCGATCGCAAACCAAGAAGCTAACACGGTCGCGAAAGAATTCGCCACGAAAATAATTTTCGAATACGGAATTCCCGAAAAAATTCTAACCGACCAAGGAACAAATTTTGTAAGTGAAATATTTAAGAATACGTGCAAATTACTTAAAATCGATAAAATTCAGACAACAGCTTATCACCCCGAAAGCAACGGAGCATTAGAGCGTTCACACCGTACGTTAGCCGAATATTTAAGACACTATATAAATGCCGACCAAACAGACTGGGACGAGTGGATTCCCTACGCAATGTTTACGTATAACACGACCCCACACACGGCTACGGGGCATACACCTTTCGAATTAGTATACGGGTATCAAGCGGACCTACCGACAGCTCTAGCGGGACCGCCCAAACTAACGTATAGTTACGACGACTACTCGCAAGAATTAAAAGAAAGAATACGGGCGTCAAATCAACTCGCGAAAGAGAATATTAAAGAAGACAAAATAAAAGCCAAAGGGTACTACGATAAATCCGCGAAAGAAACAAAATTTAAGATAGGCGACAAAGTACTAGTATACGACGAGACGCTCCGACGGGGACGATCGAAAAAATTAGATGCACTATGGGCAGGACCTTACGTAATAACCGAAAAGAATTCCGACGTAAACTACACAATTAAAAAAGGAACAAAAGCAGTGCGCATGCATACGAATAGACTAAAGCTATTTATAGAAAACTAATACTTACTGTTATATACTTACTGTGATCCGACAACAATATATACTATTTTGCGTTTCCCTTTAATTGCGCAACCGACCTATGATATTGTAAAAGTAATAAAATTCCCCACACCATCCTATAATAATGTATACAATTATATCAAAATAGATAATCAAATAATTGTTATAGATAAAGAAAAATTAACATATGCGACAATGACGGAAAGCGAATTGCGAAACTGTAATAAAATTAATACACAATATGTATGTAAACGCAATTCACCTATACACCGCGTAGATTTAGACGCACCATGCGAAATGCAAATGTATACGCAGCGACAACATTATCAGAGCAAATGTAATGTAAGACACTATGTCTCAACCCACATGTTATGGATAGCATTACACCAAGAGCACACCTGGTTATACTCGACGGACGCCGAACAAACGATAACCATACAATGTGACGGTCAGCTCGAAAATAAAATAATAAGAAACGATTATAAAACTACATTGTAAACGGGAATTATAACTGTACGTAGCATTAGAAATAATCTTAACAAAAATAAGATAAGAAAGCGAAAAACTTCGTACCTCCGTTTTTCTTTTTTTTACGGGGGAGGAATGTTATAGCCCGAACTATAACCAGTAGTTATTAGAAATTAGAATTTACTGAATATCTTTATAGAATACTGTAAAACATTTTTGCTTATAAAAGAGCGCTCTCGACAAACGCTCGTCGCGTGAAAACGCTAACGCAGCGAGACACGCGCGAAGCACCGGAAACCGCGAGATGCAAGCGAAGACCAGGGACTTCGACCTGCTTCGCTTGCAATTAGACCAAAAACGCGTGAGTATTGTTAACCAATCAGAGACCTGTTTCCAAGGGCCTCTCCCGAAAGAAATCCAAGAAACAAAGAGGATATAGGACGGAGAGCCCGCCCGCGAAGGCAGTCTCGAATACAATTCCTAAACATCAAGACATGGTCGCTAATAAGAAACCAGAACATCAGAACGAGACTCACTAACAACGACCTGAATTATTGAGAGGAATACGAATATACGCTCATCGAATGTTACGCGAATATATATTTAAAGAAAGGACGAGAAATAAAGCGAAACCATATTCAATCCGAAATAAAAGTGTATTTTAAGAGAAAGAAAAGAGTACAACACTCCTAACTTCCTACGAAGTCCTGCACGACCCGAGGATCCTCATCCTTAATTCGGCGCAACCCCAGTGCCTTGTTCGAGGCACACAACAGTAGTATATTTATATTATATGTATTATATGTATACAACATTGCTGTATCACAAGATAAAAACCTTATAATACTTTGTTTTTAATCAATTAATCAATTACAATTAAATTGGACTGTGTATTTAAACATATAACTTTCTAAAGAAATGAATCTGTATCGCTAACAATAAGATAATATCTGTATCGCTAAGATATTATATTTGTAATAATTACTTACGGATTCATATATATAATATGTACCGTCTCACATAATGCATATCTCGTATGAATATATGAATGATTATATCTTTATAATTGCATATTGATGTTTTTCGTATGGCATGCTGCCTGTAAATAATTAAGAATTGTACTGTATTCTTTCTCAATTAAAATCTCATGTATGTCGGACCATCGTGAAATTTTAAGTATGAAAAAGTACAGTACGATTCTCAATTATTTACAGGCAGCATACCATACGAAAAACGTCAATCTGCAATTATAAAGATATAATTATTATGATACCATATTTAAAGATGTGTTATGTGAGACGATACATATAAATCCTTAAGTATAAGTATTACAAATATAATTATCATAGCAATACCGATTTATTTCTCTAGAAAGTTATATATTTAAATACAGAAACCAATATAAATGTAAATTTGATAAATTGATTAAAAATAGAATAATATTTTTATCTAGTGATACAAATATATATACATATACATAGGATACATATAATATATATAATATAACATGCTGCCTTTAAGTATGACATATTAAGCATTAATTTTCCTGACGTATTCACTAACTGAATAGCAGTACAAGTGGTTTTTCAATCTTCTAACACGTCAACAATATAACATAGTTAATATTTCAAGAGCATCTGCAAATGAATTAATGAGCGTTGATCATCCCATTACATAACACAAGATTCTATTAGCGGAGACTATAATATTAAGCTCTCGCTTAACAGATTCTCATGGTTTGTAATGGATTCCTCCTTGACATTCAATGAAACTTGGAGCGGTGGTTTGCACATTATCATTCACCAATTGTTATCTTCTGCTAAAATAAAAATAAATATAATTATATATTAATAGGCAGCATGATGAAAATATCTTTTGTACTGCATTCTTACCCGTGTAATTGTTATTATATATCATAATAATTCAGGCTTCCTTCAAGTTTTATAAACAGTAAGAAACACACAATGTTTGAAAACATTTAATACTGTACTTTCACAGTGGTTATCCCAGAACTGCTATTGCAGAGATACCATCCACATTATTTCTAGCAAAGATTCCACCGTCAATAAAAAAAATTGATTAACTAAAAATTATTAGGCTTATGTTATATACTTTTGTATTATAAACTATGAAAATATAACACAAGTACTCACTTCTAATTATAATATGTCATAATTACATACATCCACTTATCTCACGTCGATAAAATACTCGAGTTCTTTCATGTTAGCAATAATCGTATTGTAAAAAGGACAAAATTCCGTAAACTTACAAATATTTAATATTAAAAGCACAAAATATGATATTAAAACAGGGGGACACAAGAGGTTAGAATATCTGTCATATGTGCAATATGTGATGTAGAAAAATGCTCTATTAGAATATTTTATTTAAATAAATTATTTAATGTATTATTTAAATAAAAATACATTATTTTTTTATTTAAATAAAAATATTCTAATAGAGCGTTTTTCTACAATGCCTACTCCAGATGTGACAGACATTCTAACCTCGCGACTGTCTCTGTTTTGATATCATATTATGTGTTTTTCAAAGTGTTTTAAACATTTGTAAGTTTACGGGATTTTGCTCTTTTCCCGATACGATTTTTGCTAACATGAAAGAATTAGAGTATTTTATTGACGTGAGAGAAGTAGATGTATGGAATGACACATTATAATTAGGGAGTACTTTTGTTATATTTCATAGTTTATAATACAAGAGAATATATAAAATCAGCCTAATAATTTTTTAGTTAATATTTTTTTTTACTGACAGTACAATTTTTGTTAGAAATAATGGATGGTGTCTCTAGCTGAAATAGCAGTTCTACGATAACTATTGTGCAACTACAATATGAAATGTTTTCAAGCATTGTGTGTTTCTGTTTATAAAACTTGAAGAAAGCTTGAATTATTATGACAATTACACGGGTAAGAACAAAGCATATCTTCATCATGCTGCTTATTAATACATTACATTTATTTTCATTTTAGCAGAAGACAGTAATAGATGAATAATAATCGGCAAACCACAGATCCAAGTTGCACCGAATGTCAAGGAGAAATTCATAGTACAGTACAAGTTGTCTTCAAATCTTCTAACGTCAACAATATAAAATCATTAATATTTAACAAATCTCTGCAAAATGAATGAATGGGTTGATCACTCCATTATAAATCACAAGATTCTATTAGCGGAGACTGTAATATTTGCTCTCGCTTAAAAGATTCTCGTGCTTTGTAATGGATTCCACCTTGACACTCGGTGCATCTTGAATCTGTGGTTTGCTGATTATTATAAATCTATCAGTCTTCTGCTAAAATAAAAATACATATGATACAATATTAATAAGCAGTGTGAGGAGAAGATATTCTTTGTATGTACTGAAATCTTACCGGTACAACTGTCATAATAACTCAGGCTTCTTTTAGATTCATCGACCAATAAGATAACAAAATGAAAATATTTCATAATGTAATTACACTGTATTATCCCAGCATTTGTATGTGTTGCACAACATGCATTATTCCTACCAAAAATTCCACTGTAAATACAAAAGAATTGATTAATTAAAAAATTATTAAACTTATGTAACATAATCTTTGTTATTATTTATAAACTATGAAAATATAACAGTAATACTCACTTTTAATTAAATGTGTCTTACACATATTTCACTTGTCTCACGTTGCTAAAATACTCGCGTATGTTAGCAAAGATTGCTTATCCAATGTCATATCGTAAAAAGGAGCAATATCCCGTAAACTTCCAAATGCTTGATACTAAAAATACAAAATATGATGTTAAAACACGGACGAGCGCGAGATTAGGATATCTATCATATATGGAGTAGGCAAAAGAACGCTATGTTAGAGAATAATATTTCTACTATTTAAATAATAAATTATTGTTTAAGTAAAAATAAAGAAAATAATAAATTATTATTTAAATAAAAATATTCTAACAGAATGTTCTTCCACAATGCCTACTCCAGATATGACATGACAGATATCCTAACCTCGCGTTCGTTCCTTATTTCAAGAACATATTTTGTAGGTGCGTTCTAATATTTACTACCAGTGCTGGAAATTCTATAGTTTACGTCACGTATACTATAGATTTTCAGCACTGGCAGTGAATTTTGGAACACATTCTGTGTTTTTAGTATTAAACATTTGTAAGTTCACGGGATTTTGTCCTTTTTACGACATACATATTTTGAACTGTGGTTTAAAAATAATTATATTTTTATAATTGCATATTGATGTTTTTCGTTTTTATGCTATGCTGCCTGTAAATAATTAAGAATTGTACTGTGTACTCTTTCGCAATTAAAATCTCACGTATGTCGGAGCATCGTGAGATAAGTTCGAAAGAGTACGCGAACAGTCCTTTTACTTGAAAAGATACAATACAATTATTAATTGTTTACAGACAGCATAGCACACGAAAATCAAAAAATCAAAAATACATATAACTATATATAAATATTATATGTACTTTCCGATTCACGCATGATGCACATGAAGTGACAGAATATCTATAGTTTACGTCACGTATGTATATTATAATTTTCTGTCGCTTCACACGCATTAAGGTGCCTTTTCATGCTGACGCTCGACGCTCATTTTTAGCGTCAAAAGACGTCACGTGACCAAAATTGACGAATTGGTATCTTTATTTTTGGTCACGTGACGTCTTTTGACGCTAAAAATGAGCGTCGAGCGTCAGCATGAAAAGGCACCTTAATGCGTGTGAAGCGACAGAAAATTATAATATACATACGTGACGTAAACTATAGATATTCTGTCACTTTATGTGCATCATGCGTGAATCGGAAAGTACATATAATATTTATATATAGTTATATGTATTTTTGATTTTTTGATTTTCGTGTGCTATGCTGTCTGTAAACAATTAATAATTGTATTGTATCTTTTCAAGTAAAAGGACTGTTCGCGTACTCTTTCGAACTTATCTCACGATGCTCCGACATACGTGAGATTTTAATTGCGAAAGAGTACACAGTACAATTCAGTAGGTATACTATGCCAATTCTAACCCATGGGGCTCCGAGGGGAGTGCGGGGCGCGGGGGTATCTCTCGGCGCGGGGTATGACGTCACGCGGGGCGGGGGAATCTCGTTGGCGCGGGGGCTGACGTCACGCGGGTGGAGGGGATGTTTCGACAAAGGAGGGGGAGTTTTCTGAGTGCAATATTTGTAGATGGATATCTTTACGACTTTTTTTTTTTTTTTTATGAGGGATCCTAGACATTTTCCCAAAAAGGTATAGAACAAGCGCCGACGATCGACAATTTTGTATCCTCATTAGAATAATTTTATTACGGAAGCGCCGATGTCCGGCTGCTCGAACTTGTCAACGGAGCATTCTAGAATCCATAAAACTATGTTTTTCATTTTATGGACATTTTATCATTAGGAAAGAAATGAAGATTTTAGGGCCAACGCTGCGACGAACATGTTGAAACGTGATTAGGTGCAAAAGCGTTGACGTTCGGCAGCTTTGTACCCTCGCGGAAAATCCTCCATAAACGAGAGCGAAACATTTTTTCTTAATATTTTTAAGGAAGAATGCAACGTATCGGCGCCAACGTTCGGCTGCTTTGTACCCTCGCAGAAAATCGGTCGTAAACAGATAGCGCTCGATTTTATTACTATGATATTCCTTTGCGATAATTTTGAGAGGGATGGGGGTTGAAACTTATGGAGAACGGGTCTGTATCCACGATGTTCATCACAAAGTATTCAGTATTCATATAGTAAAGAGCTAAGTGTCCTGTGCGAAGTGTTAGTGGCATAGTAATGAGAAAAAAAAATGGAAAATGATAATAATTTCGAAGCGATATTAGACGAGTCGTCTGACGAAGATCACGCGCTGTCGGATGACAGTAATTATATTAGTAATTGCAGTGAGGACCTTACGGATATTGACGACAAGGTAGTAGACAATTCACAAATCCTTGCGCTAAACGGACGTACAAAAGTTTGTACAATATACTTTTATTATTCGACGGGTACTGATCAAGCTCTATGTACTACATGTATGATCTCTATTCAAGACTTCGGGCACATGTATGCTGTTCGGAAGCATGTGATTCAATTACACGACGCAGTGGAGAGTCGATCGTGCTGCAATTGTAGAAATCCATTGTATATGATAATTCCATGCAATATGTGCCCTATTTGCACACAATAAACTTTGGGAGATTGTGCTGGGACACTTAAAGTGAGAATTCTGAAAGTGAAGATGGCGTCTCAGGAAAGATTGAAGAACATTCCAGTGACTTCGATGGTGCATTATTTAAGAAATTGCGAACTTGATGTGCAAAAACCTCAAGCAAGAGATGTGACCCATTTTCTGCAATTTCATGAAAGGAAATTAATGGGAACTACCGTATGTAACTGCGTCACATCATCTATACACAACCGAATCGCGTGTTTTCAGCGTCGATATCAAAAGGTATTGCATTTTTTAAGTGGACAACCGAAAGTTTGTAGGAACCCAATGAATATGACATTGCCACCATGGCCGCTATTGCTATTACCATCCAACTCAGATGTGTTGCCATCCGAATCGGAGGAGTCGCCAGAACATAATATTCTGATAATAAACATATAATGTCAAGGCTCTGACTATTCAAAATTAATAAATAAACGGGCTAATAAGAGCCGAGCGCGGATAGAAGCGCGACAAAAAAAAGAAACGAACTTATAGTTACAAAGTTAATTTATTCAAATGTTTCGGTCCCTGATTCGGGCCATCCTCAGTAAGCTGTACAAACATAAAATAAAAATAAAAGGTAAAAAATACAAAATTGAAAAAATGGCAAAAATTATTTAACAAAAAACGGTGAGGCGATGGTAAACAGAAATTTAGTATAATTATAATAAAAAGGAGGATCAACATGAGATAAAGAATAATTAAAATTAAAGATAGAAACAATACGTACATAAAAGAAAGAAAGAATGATTCATAAGAATCGTGCGGCAAAAAACGGCGAAGAGCCCCGCAGCCAATGTATAATCGCAACAGCGTCACCTCTCATCGTTGCCAAACGGAAAGAGTACGTTTGTGAATGCATATTATTGCAAACCTGTGTTGATTAAAGAAAAATTGATCGAGCTAACAAAGAAACACGAAAGAAAGAGGCAACTTACCGATGCTAGAAAACACAGAGGCATACGGGAACGTGACATATACTCGCACTTGTTAAACGATACATCGCGACTGGTCTTTAAATGGAAAGATGAGATCGAGACAATAATATAAACACAGAACTGAGGTCAACCGAAAACAGATGATAAATGAGCGCACGCTTGGCTTTAGATATTATACATATGTTCTATCATCGGGAAATATATATGGTCTAAACACTCCGTGTCATTTTGTAAATTGATGCTATTTTTTTGTAATTTAATGTGAATCATTTCGGACACGAGTCTTTTCCCTAGAATCGGCTCCTCATCCAGGATCTCCACGCTGTTCCAATCAAACTCATGGTTTAGAAGTCTATGGTCTGTTATGACGGAGCGCTGCGTCGTGTTTCTATTGATGTGGTTGCGGTGTTCGCTTATTCTCGTTTTTAGGAAACGGCGCGTTTGACCGACATAAGAAGCGTCACAGTTATTGCAGGAGATCTTGTATACAACGTTCGTGTGAAGGTCTTTCGGCAAGCTATCTTTATGCACTTTAATAAACTTGTTAAGCTTGTTGATACCGGTATATGATATTTTTGTATCCAAATCTCGAATTGCACGACTAAATTGCTCGGAAATGCCAGGGACATACGGAATGTTAAAGAAAGTGGTTGGAAGCTGTTCTTTTTTGCTTGTCATTCTTACTTAGAGAAGAATTATTTTTCTCCTTAAATTTCGCGAACAGAAATTTCAATCTTTCGTTAATTGTATCAAAGATATACTGCAATGGATACCCGTTATCGAGCAAAATATTTATAACGAGTTCGAAATTCTTTCTATGGAACCTGGGATGTGACAGGAGGAGAACTCTATCTGTGAGACAAAAAATTGTGCCTCTTTTTTGGCAAAGAGCGTGTCGTGATTCGAAACTTAGATATCTCCCGGAGAACGTCGGTTTATGGAACCAATCGAATTCCAACTTTCCATCGTTAACAATAACAGTGACGTCCAGGTAGTTAAGTCGATTATCGACGCCCTCCTCCATTGTGAACTGGAGGCTCTTATTAGCCCGTTTATTTATTAATAATATCCTGAACTCAGACTTAGAAATCGATGAGTCGGATGTGAGGGACGAAGATTGAGAGTGTGTTGTAAGTATTTCTTTTTAATTTAAAAATTGTTAAAATAATTAATAAAAATTTTTTTTTCTGTCACAGAAGGGACCCCTCGCAGTAGTCCCACGGCCGTCGTCTTGCTACCCCCACCATCGTCGGCACAGCCGCCCGACCGCCTCACCACCGTTGCCGCCACCACTGCCCAGCCGCTGCTCCTCCGCTTGCCGCCGACGCATTAAAAATTTTTATATATTATAATATTTATATTCTTATCTTTATATTCTTATCTTTATATTCTTATCTTTATATTCTTAGTGTTTATATTCTTATCTTTATATTCATATTATATTATTATATTCTTATATATTCTTATATTTTAAATTTTAAATTCACATTCATACGCACACACACACACACACACACAAAATTATAAATATTACGCATACTCATTTTAAGAATAAAAATTATTTTAAATATTAAAAAATATATAGTTTATTTTAGAATAATTCCTCTTTCCATCTATATTAAGAATATTATTATAAAAGAATTATTATATATTAATATTATTATAAAATAATTATATATTAAAATATTATTAAAAATTCTCTCTCGCGTGCGCCTCACGCTATCTCTCTCTCTCCTCGCTGCGTCTCACGCTATCTCTCTCTCTCTCCTCGCTGCGCCTCGCGTCATCTCTCTCTCCTCGCTGCGCCTCACGTCATCTCTCCCTCTCTCTCTCCTCGCTACGCCTCGCGTCATCTCTCTCATGGTCCCTAGCCTCTCGGTCCCTAGCCTCGCGATCCCTAACCTCTCGGTCCCTAGCCTCTCAGTCCCTAGCCTCTCGGTCTCTAGCCTGGCGTTCCCCCTTCCCCGCACGACGTCATCCCCCGCAAGGACCATGCAACGAGCTACGTATGAGAGCTGGGACTGCTTACGGGTGGGAGAAAGATGGAGAATGGAAATGCATGCAAAGAAATTACATCATAATTTAGACTTAAAAACTCTTTATTCTTCTTTTAAATATTTTTTTTTTTTCTTACATATTATGGACTAAAAACTAAAGCTGTCAGCTCGCAATCGATGAGCTGATGCTTGTTGAAGGCGTCGCTAGCGCGTATTACATTTGATACTTCTTTAGGATTCGTTACATTGGACGCGATATTTGAAAATTGCGTAAACTTGATATCGACTGTATTGGTAATTAACCAATCGGTCAAAAGTTACATCAATGCATGGATCGAGATCGAACATACGGTGTAACGTCGATTCGATCATCATCATGCATACATTTGAAGATTCAAGACTTATTAACTTGGCGTCGTTAATCGTACGAACTCGCACTGTTAACGGTCCAACGCTTATAAAACTGTAGGCATCTTTAAAATCGTCTCGAAGCAGATTCTGAATATTGTGACGTTGCTCGTAGAGTCCTTTCCATGCTTCGAGAAATAGTATCAGTTCCTTTCCTCGATGATCTCCTATGGCGATTTCCACGTAACTCGGTGGATCCACTTTGATACCAATTTCGAGGAATTTAAATTCCGTAGCTGTCAATGCGTATCGTCTGCCTAGTATACGAACCGCACGACGCTCCAACGAAATGCTGTAAAAATGAAATTAGTTTGAAAATAATACAATTTGTAAAAAAAAAAAATATATAAAGATAGAAAGAAGTTAAACTTACTCGTCACATTTATTCTCAAACGATGGAGTGTCATCACGACTCGGGACGTAATTATTCACACGTCTGCCGGAGCCACTGCTTCTTTTAGCGTAGTACATATTTCCAGATTTTAAAAGTGAACCACCAGTATGAACGGTTAACGCTACACTGATCGTATAAAATTAAGAATATACGTGACGCTTATTTTTAAAAGTAGTGGGGTAAATGTGGTGGGAGATTCTAGAATACTATTGGCGCTATGAAATTTAGGAGAAGGGGAAACGGCACTCGGATAAAAAGAATTCTTAGAAACGATTCGTGAGGAAAGGATTGGGGAAGGGGAATAAGAGATAAAACACATTAATGTTTAAATATTTTATTTTTCCAAATCTTGCAATTCTTTCTGGCGTTGCGACCACCAGTTAAATATTTTGAATACATTTTGTAATGCGCAATTCTTAACATGTTTTCCACATCGCATAGTGTTTTTAACATCTAGATTATTTAGAGACTCAATATCGTCGTAATCAGCATCCAAGGTCTCAATAATGAAACCGTTTCCCGCATCATCCAATATATCGGCTAACCATTCTCGCTTCTCAAGTCCTTTTACATATACGAGAATGGATTCTTCTTCTTCTTCATGTGGTCCACCAACGATAGCTGTTGTAATCAAACGCTGAGCCATGCTGTATGGAACGTTTCCATCTTCCCATTGCAATCCATGATGATTTCGAGTCAACCATGAGGCTTGGTGTCTCTCCGATTTTATGAGCACACCCCATGGTACAGGACATGCGAAAAAATAATGTGACAAAATAAATCCTCTTCTCAGGATTGCCCCTTCCTTTACAATGAATTGTTTATTGAGGATAAACCCCTGTAGATCCACAAACGTTGGTACGGACATGACGAGATCTCTCTCTTCGATGTATCAGTTAAAAAGAAGAATGGCAACTATCTCATAACACTTTGATTTATATTCTGCTATGCTTCCCCCTCTCTCTAAATTGTTGGTGCGTTTAAGTGATTTTGCGCACAACGTTGGTCAACGGGTTGTACTGGATCACGCGATCATGTATGATGAGACAGTACGCAGTGGTATTCATCGGCACATTCTCCTTACACTCGAATTCCAATCTCACATCCACGGTTGCGCTCTTGACCGATTCGTTTTGTCGAGAACAATCGATGATCACGAACGGACCGTTACGTAGAAACATTGAGACGGTGAGACTCGGCTCGAGATACTCGTATCCATAATAGTTCTTGCAGAAACGCGCATACGTATCGTACAGAATCGACCATCTGTTTTTATCGAAATCCAGATTCATATCGTCGTACGGATAACATTCCGAGTTCAGATAGAGTTTCACATTGGTCATCTTGCAATCGTCGAATCGACTCATATCCTCAGACATGATGTTTTTCCGAACTGTCTGCAGAGCGAAGATAACATATCGTGGCTTCTCCAGCTGAGTCGCTGTCTTAATGGCCCATGAATGCTT
>NW_028141348.1:0-71939 GCF_030444845.1 Prenolepis imparis | reverse complement strand
AGCAGTGGTATCAACGCAGAGTACTAAACAGGCACCAGCGTACAAATTTTTTAACTTGATATACATAAAATAAGGTTGCGTCGCATAGGGTCAGCGGTAAAAAAGTATCGATTTCTAATATTTTAAGACGAGCCAAAAATTCATCGATTATACATTTTAATAATACATTGATTATAGAATCTTTTGATACCAAGCAGACAACAGCGTACAAACTTTTTCATTTGCTATACATAAATTAAGGATGCGTCGCATAGGGTCAGCGGCATAAATGTATCAATTTCTAATATTTTAAGACGAGCCAAAAATTCATCGATTATACATTTTAATAATACATTGATTATAGAATCTTTTGGTACCAAGCAGACACCAGCGTACAAATTTTTTAACTTGATATACATAAAATAAGGTTGCGTCGCATAGGGTCAGCGGTAAAAAAGTATCGATTTCTAATATTTAAAGACGAGCCAAAAATTCATCGATTATACATTTTAATTACATTGATTACAGAATCTTTTGGTACCATGCAGACACCAGCGTACAAATTTTTTAATACGATAAACATAAAATAAGGATGCGTCGCATAGGGTCAGCGGTAAAAAAAGTATCGATTTCTAATATTTTAAGACGAGCCAAAAATTCATCGATTATACATTTTAATAGTACATTGATCACAGAACCATTTGGTACCAAACAGACACCAGCGTACAAATTTTTTAACTAGATATACATAAAATAAGGTTGCGTCGCATAGGGTCAGCGGTAAAAAAGTATGGAATTCTAATATTTTAAGACGAGCCAAAAATTCATCGATTATACATTTTAATAGTACATTGATTACAGAACCATTTGGTACCAAACAGACACCAGCGTACAAATTTTTTAACTTGATATACATAAAATAAGGTTGCATCGCATGGGGTCAGCGGTAAAAAAGTATCGATTTCTAATATTTAAAGACGAGCCAAAAATTCATCCATTATACATTTTAATAGTACATTGATTACAGAATCTTTTGGTACCAAGCAGACAACAGCGTACAAACTTTTTCATTTGCTATACATAAATTAAGGATGCGTCGAATGGGGTCAGCGGTAAAAAAATATCGATTTCAAATATTTAAAGACGAGCCAAAAATTCATCGATTATACATTTTAATACACAATCATTTGGTACCAAACAGACACCAGCGTACAAATTATTTAACTTGATATACATAAAATAAGGTTGCGTCGCATAGGGTCAGCGGTAAAAAAGTATCGATTTCTAATATTTTAAGACGAGCCAAAAATTCATCGATTATACATTTTAATAGTACATTGATTACAGAATCATTTGGTACCAAACAGACACCAGCGTACAAATTTTTTAACTTGATATACATCAAATAAAGTTGCGTCGAATGGGGTCAGCGGTAAAAAAGTATCGATTTCTAATATTTTAAGACGAGCCAAAAATTCATCGATTATACATTTTAATAGTACATTGATTACAGAATCTTTTGATACCTTGCAGACACCAGCGTACAAATTTTTTAACTTGATATACATAAAATAAGGTTGCGTCGCATAGGGTCAGCGGTAAAAAAGTATCGATTTCTAATATTTTAAGACGAGCCAAAAATTCATCGATTATACATTTTAATAGTACATTGATTACAGAATCATTTGGTACCAAACAGACACCAGCGTACAAATTTTTTAACTTGATATACATAAAATAAGGTTGCGTCGCATAGGGTCAGCGGTAAAAAAGTATCGATTTCTAATATTTAAAGACGAGCCAAAAATTCATCGATTATACATTTTAATAGTACATTGATTACAGAATCTTTTGGTACCATGCAGACACCAGCGTACAAATTTTTTAATACGATAAACATAAAATAAGGATGCGTCGCATAGGGTCAGCGGTAAAAAAAGTATCGATTTCTAATATTTTAAGACGAGCCAAAAATTCATCGATTATACATTTTAATAGTACATTGATCACAGAACCATTTGGTACCAAACAGACACCAGCGTACAAATTTTTTAACTAGATATACATAAAATAAGGTTGCGTCGCATAGGGTCAGCGGTAAAAAAGTATGGAATTCTAATATTTTAAGACGAGCCAAAAATTCATCGATTATACATTTTAATAGTACATTGATTACAGAACCATTTGGTACCAAACAGACACCAGCGTACAAATTTTTTAACTTGATATACATAAAATAAGGTTGCATCGCATGGGGTCAGCGGTAAAAAAGTATCGATTTCTAATATTTAAAGACGAGCCAAAAATTCATCCATTATACATTTTAATAGTACATTGATTACAGAATCTTTTGGTACCAAGCAGACAACAGCGTACAAACTTTTTCATTTGCTATACATAAATTAAGGATGCGTCGAATGGGGTCAGCGGTAAAAAAGTATCGATTTCAAATATTTAAAGACGAGCCAAAAATTCATCGATTATACATTTTAATACACAATCATTTGGTACCAAACAGACACCAGCGTACAAATTATTTAACTTGATATACATAAAATAAGGTTGCGTCGCATAGGGTCAGCGGTAAAAAAGTATCGATTTCTAATATTTTAAGACGAGCCAAAAATTCATCGATTATACATTTTAATAGTACATTGATTACAGAATCATTTGGTACCAAACAGACACCAGCGTACAAATTTTTTAACTTGATATACATCAAATAAAGTTGCGTCGAATGGGGTCAGCGGTAAAAAAGTATCGATTTCTAATATTTTAAGACGAGCCAAAAATTCATCGATTATACATTTTAATAGTACATTGATTACAGAATCTTTTGATACCTTGCAGACACCAGCGTACAAATTTTTTAACTTGATATACATAAAATAAGGTTGCGTCGCATAGGGTCAGCGGTAAAAAAGTATCGATTTCTAATATTTTAAGACGAGCCAAAAATTCATCGATTATACATTTTAATAGTACATTGATTACAGAACCATTTGGTACCAAACAGACACCTGCGTACAAATTTTTTAACTTGATATACATAAAATAAGGTTGCGTCGCATGAGGTCAGCGGTAAAAAAGTATCGATTTCTAATATTTTAAGACGAGCCAAAAATTCATCGATTATACATTTTAATAGTACATTGATTACAGAATCATTTGGTACCAAACAGGCACCAGCGTACAAATTTTTTAACTTGATATACATAAAATAAGGTTGCGTCGCATAGGGTCAGCGGTAAAAAAGTATCGATTTCTAATATTTTAAGACGAGCCAAAAATTCATCGATTATACATTTTAATAATACATTGATTATAGAATCTTTTGATACCAAGCAGACAACAGCGTACAAACTTTGTCATTTGCTATACATAAATTAAGGATGCGTCGCATAGGGTCAGCGGCATAAATGTATCAATTTCTAATATTTTAAGACGAGCCAAAAATTCATCGATTATACATTTTAATAATACATTGATTATAGAATCTTTTGGTACCAAGCAGACACCAGCGTACAAATTTTTTAACTTGATATACATAAAATAAGGTTGCGTCGCATAGGGTCAGCGGTAAAAAAGTATCGATTTCTAATATTTAAAGACGAGCCAAAAATTCATCGATTATACATTTTAATAGTACATTGATTACAGAATCTTTTGGTACCATGCAGACACCAGCGTACAAATTTTTTAATACGATAAACATAAAATAAGGATGCGTCGCATAGGGTCAGCGGTAAAAAAAGTATCGATTTCTAATATTTTAAGACGAGCCAAAAATTCATCGATTATACATTTTAATAGTACATTGATCACAGAACCATTTGGTACCAAACAGACACCAGCGTACAAATTTTTTAACTAGATATACATAAAATAAGGTTGCGTCGCATAGGGTCAGCGGTAAAAAAGTATGGAATTCTAATATTTTAAGACGAGCCAAAAATTCATCGATTATACATTTTAATAGTACATTGATTACAGAACCATTTGGTACCAAACAGACACCAGCGTACAAATTTTTTAACTTGATATACATAAAATAAGGTTGCATCGC
The DNA here is from genome assembly GCF_030444845.1 of Prenolepis imparis. NCBI lineage: Eukaryota > Metazoa > Arthropoda > Insecta > Hymenoptera > Formicidae > Prenolepis > Prenolepis imparis. The sequence continues at coordinate 67,894 of NW_028141348.1, read as the reverse complement.
ATGGGGTCAGCGGTAAAAAAGTATCGATTTCTAATATTTAAAGACGAGCCAAAAATTCATCCATTATACATTTTAATAGTACATTGATTACAGAATCTTTTGGTACCAAGCAGACAACAGCGTACAAACTTTTTCATTTGCTATACATAAATTAAGGATGCGTCGAATGGGGTCAGCGGTAAAAAAGTATCGATTTCAAATATTTAAAGACGAGCCAAAAATTCATCGATTATACATTTTAATACACAATCATTTGGTACCAAACAGACACCAGCGTACAAATTATTTAACTTGATATACATAAAATAAGGTTGCGTCGCATAGGGTCAGCGGTAAAAAAGTATCGATTTCTAATATTTTAAGACGAGCCAAAAATTCATCGATTATACATTTTAATAGTACATTGATTACAGAATCATTTGGTACCAAACAGACACCAGCGTACAAATTTTTTAACTTGATATACATCAAATAAAGTTGCGTCGAATGGGGTCAGCGGTAAAAAAGTATCGATTTCTAATATTTTAAGACGAGCCAAAAATTCATCGATTATACATTTTAATAGTACATTGATTACAGAATCTTTTGATACCTTGCAGACACCAGCGTACAAATTTTTTAACTTGATATACATAAAATAAGGTTGCGTCGCATAGGGTCAGCGGTAAAAAAGTATCGATTTCTAATATTTTAAGACGAGCCAAAAATTCATCGATTATACATTTTAATAGTACATTGATTACAGAACCATTTGGTACCAAACAGACACCAGCGTACAAATTTTTTAACTTGATATACATAAAATAAGGTTGCGTCGCATAGGGTCAGCGGTAAAAAAGTATCGATTTCTAATATTTAAAGACGAGCCAAAAATTCATCGATTATACATTTTAATAGTACATTGATTACAGAATCTTTTGGTACCATGCAGACACCAGCGTACAAATTTTTTAATACGATAAACATAAAATAAGGATGCGTCGCATAGGGTCAGCGGTAAAAAAGTATCGATTTCTAATATTTTAAGACGAGCCAAAAATTCATCGATTATACATTTTAATAGTACATTGATCACAGAACCATTTGGTACCAAACAGACACCAGCGTACAAATTTTTTAACTTGATATACATAAAATAAGGTTGCGTCGCATAGGGTCAGCGGTAAAAAAGTATGGATTTCTAATATTTAAAGACGAGCCAAAAATTCATCCATTATACATTTTAATAATACATTGATTACAGAATCTTTTGATAGCATGCAGACACCAGCGTACAAATTTTTTAACTTGATATACATAAAATAAAGTTGCGTCGAATGGGGTCAGCGGTAAAAAAGTATCGATTTCAAATATTTAAAAACGAGCCGAAAATTCATCGATTATACATTTTAATAGTACATTGGTTACAGAATCATTTGGTACCAAACAGACACCAGCGTACAAATTTTTTAACTTGATATACATAAAATAAGGTTGCGTCGCATAGGGTCAGCGGTAAAAAAGTATGGATTTCTAATATTTTAAGACGAGCCAAAAATTCATCGATTATACATTTTAATAGTACATTGATTACAGAACCATTTGGTACCAAACAGACACCAGCGTACAAATTTTTTAACTTGATATACATAAAATAAGGTTGCGTCGCATGGGGTCAGCGGTAAAAAAGTATCGATTTCTAATATTTAAAGACGAGCCAAAAATTCATCCATTATACATTTTAATAGTACATTGATTACAGAATCTTTTGATACCATGCAGACACCAGCGTACAAATTTTTTAACTTGATATACATAAAATAAGGTTGCGTCGCATAGGGTCAGCGGTAAAAAAGTATCGATTTCTAATATTTTAAGACAAGCCAAAAATTCATCGATTATACATTTTAATAGTACATTGATTACAGAATCTTTTGATACCATGCAGACACCAGCGTACAAATTTTTTAACTTGATATACATAAAATAAAGTTGCGTCGAATGGGGTCAGCGGTAAAAAAGTATCGATTTCTAATATTTTAAGACGAGCCAAAAATTCATCGATTATACATTTTAATAGTACATTGATTACAGAACCATTTGGTACCAAACAGACACCTGCGTACAAATTTTTTAACTTGATATACATAAAATAAGGTTGCGTCGCATGAGGTCAGCGGTAAAAAAGTATCGATTTCTAATATTTAAAGACGAGCCAAAAATTCATCCATTATACATTTTAATAGTACATTGATTACAGAATCTTTTGGTACCAAGCAGACAACAGCATACAAATTTTTTAACTTGATATACATAAAATAAGGTTGCGTCGCATAGGGTCAGCGGTAAAAAAGTATGGATTTCTAATATTTTAAGACGAGCCAAAAATTCATCGATTATACATTTTAATAGTACATTGATTACAGAACCATTTGGTACCAAACAGACACCAGCGTACAAATTTTTTAACTTGATATACATAAATTAAGGATGCGTCGAATGGGGTCAGCGGTAAAAAAGTATCGATTTCAAATATTTAAAGACGAGCCAAAAATTCATCGATTATACATTTTAATAGTACATTGATTACACAATCATTTGGTACCAAACAGACACCAGCGTACAAATTATTTAACTTGATATACATAAAATAAGGTTGCGTCGCATAGGGTCAGCGGTAAAAAAGTATCGATTTCTAATATTTTAAGACGAGCCAAAAATTCATCGATTATACATTTTAATAGTACATTGATTACAGAATCATTTGGTACCAAACAGACACCAGCGTACAAATTTTTTAACTTGATATACATAAAATAAAGTTGCGTCGCATGGGGTCAGCGGTAAAAAAGTATCGATTTCAAATATTTAAAGACGAGCCAAAAATTCATCCATTATACATTTTAATAGTACATTGATTACAGAATCTTTTGGTACCAAGCAGACACCAGCGTACAAATTTTTTAACTTGATATACATAAAATAAGGTTGCGTCGCATAGGGTCAGCGGTAAAAAAGTATCGATTTCTAATATTTTAAGACGAGCCAAAAATTCATCGATTATACATTTTAATAGTACATTGATTACAGAATCTTTTGATACCATGCAGACATCAGCGTACAAATTTTTTAACTTGATATACAAAAAATAAAGTTGCGTCGAGTAGGGTCAGCGGTAAAAAAGTATCGATTTCTAATATTTTAAGACGAGCCAAAAATTCATCGATTATACATTTTAATAGTACATTGATTACAGAACCATTTGGTACCATGCAGACACCAGCGTACAAATTTTTTAACTTGATATACATAAATTAAGGATGCGTCGCATAGGGTCAGCGGTAAAAAAGTATCGATTTCTAATATTTTAAGACGAGCCAAAAATTCATCGATTATACATTTTAATAGTACATTGATTACACAATCATTTGGTACCAAACAGACACCAGCGTACAAATTATTTAACTTGATATACATAAAATAAAGTTGCGTCGAATGGGGTCAGCGGTAATCGATTTCTAATATTTTAAGACGAGCCAAAAATTCATCGATTATACATTTTAATAGTACATTGATTACAGAATCTTTTGATACCATGCAGACACCAGCGTACAAATTTTTTAACTTGATATACATAAAATAAGGTTGCGTCGCATAGGGTCAGCGGTAAAAAAGTATGGATTTCTAATATTTTAAGACGAGCCAAAAATTCATCGATTATACATTTTAATAGTACATTGATTACAGAACCATTTGGTACCAAACAGACACCAGCGTACAAATTTTTTAACTTGATATACATAAAATAAGGTTGCGTCGCATGGGGTCAGCGGTAAAAAAGTATCGATTTCTAATATTTAAAGACGAGCCAAAAATTCATCCATTATACATTTTAATAGTACATTGATTACAGAACCATTTGGTACCAAACAGACACCAGCGTACAAATTTTTTAACTTGATATACATAAAATAAGGTTGCGTCGCATGGGGTCAGCGGTAAAAAAGTATCGATTTCTAATATTTAAAGACGAGCCAAAAATTCATCCATTATACATTTTAATAGTACATTGATTACAGAATCTTTTGATACCATGCAGACACCAGCGTACAAATTTTTTAACTTGATATACATAAAATAAGGTTGCGTCGCATAGGGTCAGCGGTAAAAAAATATCGATTTCTAATATTTTAAGACGAGCCAAAAATTCATCGATTATACATTTTAATAGTACATTGATTACAGAACCATTTGGTACCAAACAGACACCTGCGTACAAATTTTTTAACTTGATATACATAAAATAAGGTTGCGTCGCATGAGGTCAGCGGTAAAAAAGTATTGATTTCTAATATTTAAAGACGAGCCAAAAATTCATCCATTATACATTTTAATAGTACATTGATTACAGAATCTTTTGGTACCAAGCAGACAACAGCATACAAACTTTTTCATTTGCTATACATAAATTAAGGATGCGTCGCATAGGGTCAGCGGTAAAAAAGTATCGATTTCTAATATTTTAAGACAAGCCAAAAATTCATCGATTATACATTTTAATAGTACATTGATTACAGAATCTTTTGATACCATGCAGACACCAGCGTACAAATTTTTTAACTTGATATACATAAAATAAAGTTGCGTCGAATGGGGTCAGCGGTAAAAAAGTATCGATTTCAAATATTTAAAGACGAGCCAAAAATTCATCGATTATACATTTTAATAGTACATTGATTACACAATCATTTGGTACCATGCAGACACCAGCGTACAAATTTTTTAACTTGATATACATAAAATAAAGTTGCGTCGAATGGGGTCAGCGGTAAAAAAGTATCGATTTCAAATATTTAAAGACGAGCCAAAAATTCATCGATTATACATTTTAATAGTACATTGGTTACAGAATCATTTGGTACCAAACAGACACCAGCGTACAAATTTTTTAACTTGATATACATAAAATAAGGTTGCGTCGCATGGGGTCAGCGGTAAAAAAGTATCGATTTCTAATATTTAAAGACGAGCCAAAAATTCATCCATTATACATTTTAATAGTACATTGATTACAGAATCTTTTGGTACCAAGCAGACACCAGCGTACAAATTTTTTAACTTGATATACATAAAATAAGGTTGCGTCGCATAGGGTCAGCGGTAAAAAAGTATCGATTTCTAATATTTTAAGACGAGCCAAAAATTCATCGATTATACATTTTAATAGTACATTGATTACAGAATCTTTTGATACCATGCAGACATCAGCGTACAAATTTTTTAACTTGATATACAAAAAATAAAGTTGCGTCGAGTAGGGTCAGCGGTAAAAAAGTATCGATTTCTAATATTTTAAGACGAGCCAAAAATTCATCGATTATACATTTTAATAGTACATTGATTACAGAACCATTTGGTACCATGCAGACACCAGCGTACAAATTTTTTAACTTGATATACATAAATTAAGGATGCATCGCATAGGGTCAGCGGTAAAAAAGTATCGATTTCTAATATTTTAAGACGAGCCAAAAATTCATCGATTATACATTTTAATAGTACATTGATTACACAATCATTTGGTACCAAACAGACACCAGCGTACAAATTATTTAACTTGATATACATAAAATAAAGTTGCGTCGAATGGGGTCAGCGGTAATCGATTTCTAATATTTTAAGACGAGCCAAAAATTCATCGATTATACATTTTAATAGTACATTGATTACAGAATCTTTTGATACCATGCAGACACCAGCGTACAAATTTTTTAACTTGATATACATAAAATAAAGTTGCGTCGAATGGGGTCAGCGGTAAAAAAGTATCGATTTCAAATATTTAAAGACGAGCCAAAAATTCATCGATTATACATTTTAATAGTACATTGATTACACAATCATTTGGTACCATGCAGACACCAGCGTACAAATTTTTTAACTTGATATACATAAAATAAGGTTGCGTCGAATGGGGTCAGCGGTAATCGATTTCTAACATTTTAAGACGAGCCAAAAATTCATCGATTATACATTTTAATAGTACATTGATTACAGAATCTTTTGATACCATGCAGACACCAGCGTACAAATTTTTTAACTTGATATACATAAAATAAGGTTGCGTCGCATAGGGTCAGCGGTAAAAAAGTATGGATTTCTAATATTTTAAGACGAGCCAAAAATTCATCGATTATACATTTTAATAGATTGATTACAGAACCATTTGGTACCAAACAGACACCAGCGTACAAATTTTTTAACTTGATATACATAAAATAAGGTTGCGTCGCATGGGGTCAGCGGTAAAAAAGTATCGATTTCTAATATTTAAAGACGAGCCAAAAATTCATCGATTATACATTTTAATAGTACATTGATTACAGAATCTTTTGATACCATGCAGACTCCAGCGTACAAATTTTTTAACTTGATATACATAAAATAAGGTTGCGTCGCATAGGGTCAGCGGTAAAAAAGTATCGATTTCTAATATTTTAAGACGAGCCAAAAATTCATCGATTATACATTTTAATAGTACATTGATTACAGAATCTTTTGATACCATGCAGACACCAGCGTACAAATTTATTAACTTGATATACATAAAATAAAGTTGCGTCGAATGGGGTCAGCGGTAAAAAAGTATCGATTTCTAATATTTTAAGACGAGCCAAAAATTCATCGATTATACATTTTAATAGTACATTGATTACAGAACCATTTGGTACCAAACAGACACCTGCGTACAAATTTTTTAACTTGATATACATAAAATAAGGTTGCGTCGAATGGGGTCAGCGGTAAAAAAGTATCGATTTCAAATATTTAAAGACGAGCCAAAAATTCATCGATTATACATTTTAATAGTACATTGGTTACAGAATCATTTGGTACCAAACAGACACCAGCGTACAAATTTTTTAACTTGATATACATAAAATAAGGTTGCGTCGCATGGGGTCAGCGGTAAAAAAGTATCGATTTCTAATATTTAAAGACGAGCCAAAAATTCATCGATTATACATTTTAATAGTACATTGATTACAGAATCTTTTGATACCATGCAGACACCAGCGTACAAATTTTTTAACTTGATATACATAAAATAAGGTTGCGTCGCATAGGGTCAGCGGTAAAAAAGTATGGATTTCTAATATTTTAAGACGAGCCAAAAATTCATCGATTATACATTTTAATAGTACATTGATGACAGAACCATTTGGTACCAAACAGACACCAGCGTACAAATTTTTTAACTTGATATACATAAAATAAGGTTGCGTCGCATGGGGTCAGCGGTAAAAAAGTATCGATTTCTAATATTTAAAGACGAGCCAAAAATTCATCGATTATACATTTTAATAGTACATTGATTACAGAATCTTTTGGTACCATGCAGACACCAGCGTACAAATTTTTTAACTTGATATACATAAAATAAAGTTGCGTCGAATGGGGTCAGCGGTAAAAAAGTATCGATTTCAAATATTTAAAGACGAGCCAAAAATTCATCGATTATACATTTTAATAGTACATTGGTTACAGAATCATTTGGTACCAAACAGACACCAGCGTACAAATTTTTTAACTTGATATACATAAAATAAGGTTGCGTCGCATGGGGTCAGCGGTAAAAAAGTATCGATTTCTAATATTTAAAGACGAGCCAAAAATTCATCCATTATACATTTTAATAGTACATTGATTACAGAATCTTTTGGTACCAAGCAGACACCAGCGTACAAATTTTTTAACTTGATATACATAAAATAAGGTTGCGTCGAGTAGGGTCAGCGGTAAAAAAGTATCGATTTCTAATATTTTAAGACGAGCCAAAAATTCATCGATTATACATTTTAATAGTACATTGATTACAGAATCTTTTGATACCATGCAGACATCAGCGTACAAATTTTTTAACTTGATATACAAAAAATAAAGTTGCGTCGAGTAGGGTCAGCGGTAAAAAAGTATCGATTTCTAATATTTTAAGACGAGCCAAAAATTCATCGATTATACATTTTAATAGTACATTGATTACAGAACCATTTGGTACCATGCAGACACCAGCGTACAAATTTTTTAACTTGATATACATAAATTAAGGATGCGTCGCATAGGGTCAGCGGTAAAAAAGTATCGATTTCTAATATTTTAAGACGAGCCAAAAATTCATCGATTATACATTTTAATAGTACATTGATTACACAATCATTTGGTACCAAACAGACACCAGCGTACAAATTATTTAACTTGATATACATAAAATAAAGTTGCGTCGAATGGGGTCAGCGGTAATCGATTTCTAATATTTTAAGACGAGCCAAAAATTCATCGATTATACATTTTAATAGTACATTGATTACAGAATCTTTTGGTACCAAGCAGACACCAGCGTACAAATTTTTTAACTTGATATACATAAAATAAGGTTGCGTCGCATAGGGTCAGTACTCTGCGTTGATATATTTTGACGAGCCAAAAATTCATCGATTATACATTTTAATAGTACATTGATTACAGAATCTTTTGATACCATGCAGACACCAGCGTACAAATTTATTAACTTGATATACATAAAATAAAGTTGCAGTACTCTGCGTTGATACCACTGCTTCGGTAAAAAAGTATCGATTTCTAATATTTTAAGACGAGCCAAAAATTCATCGATTATACATTTTAATAGTACATTGATTACAGAACCATTTGGTACCAAACAGACACCTGCGTACAAATTTTTTAACTTGATATACATAAAATAAGGTTGCGTCGAATGGGGTCAGCGGTAAAAAAGTATCGATTTCAAATATTTAAAGACGAGCCAAAAATTCATCGATTATACATTTTAATAGTACATTGGTTACAGAATCATTTGGTACCAAACAGACACCAGCGTACAAATTTTTTAACTTGATATACATAAAATAAGGTTGCGTCGCATGGGGTCAGCGGTAAAAAAGTATCGATTTCTAATATTTAAAGACGAGCCAAAAATTCATCGATTATACATTTTAATAGTACATTGATTACAGAATCTTTTGATACCATGCAGACACCAGCGTACAAATTTTTTAACTTGATATACATAAAATAAGGTTGCGTCGCATAGGGTCAGCGGTAAAAAAGTATGGATTTCTAATATTTTAAGACGAGCCAAAAATTCATCGATTATACATTTTAATAGTACATTGATGACAGAACCATTTGGTACCAAACAGACACCAGCGTACAAATTTTTTAACTTGATATACATAAAATAAGGTTGCGTCGCATGGGGTCAGCGGTAAAAAAGTATCGATTTCTAATATTTAAAGACGAGCCAAAAATTCATCGATTATACATTTTAATAGTACATTGATTACAGAATCTTTTGGTACCATGCAGACACCAGCGTACAAATTTTTTAACTTGATATACATAAAATAAAGTTGCGTCGAATGGGGTCAGCGGTAAAAAAGTATCGATTTCAAATATTTAAAGACGAGCCAAAAATTCATCGATTATACATTTTAATAGTACATTGGTTACAGAATCATTTGGTACCAAACAGACACCAGCGTACAAATTTTTTAACTTGATATACATAAAATAAGGTTGCGTCGCATGGGGTCAGCGGTAAAAAAGTATCGATTTCTAATATTTAAAGACGAGCCAAAAATTCATCCATTATACATTTTAATAGTACATTGATTACAGAATCTTTTGGTACCAAGCAGACACCAGCGTACAAATTTTTTAACTTGATATACATAAAATAAGGTTGCGTCGCATAGGGTCAGCGGTAAAAAAGTATCGATTTCTAATATTTTAAGACGAGCCAAAAATTCATCGATTATACATTTTAATAGTACATTGATTACAGAATCTTTTGATACCATGCAGACATCAGCGTACAAATTTTTTAACTTGATATACAAAAAATAAAGTTGCGTCGAGTAGGGTCAGCGGTAAAAAAGTATCGATTTCTAATATTTTAAGACGAACCAAAAATTCATCGATTATACATTTTAATAGTACATTGATTACAGAACCATTTGGTACCATGCAGACACCAGCGTACAAATTTTTTAACTTGATATACATAAATTAAGGATGCGTCGCATAGGGTCAGCGGTAAAAAAGTATCGATTTCTAATATTTTAAGACGAGCCAAAAATTCATCGATTATACATTTTAATAGTACATTGATTACACAATCATTTGGTACCAAACAGACACCAGCGTACAAATTATTTAACTTGATATACATAAAATAAAGTTGCGTCGAATGGGGTCAGCGGTAATCGATTTCTAATATTTTAAGACGAGCCAAAAATTCATCGATTATACATTTTAATAGTACATTGATTACAGAATCTTTTGGTACCAAGCAGACACCAGCGTACAAATTTTTTAACTTGATATACATAAAATAAGGTTGCGTCGCATAGGGTCAGCGGTAAAAAAGTATCGATTTCTAATATTTTAAAACGAGCCAAAAATTCATCGATTATACATTTTAATAGTACATTGATTACAGAATCTTTTGATACCATGCAGACATCAGCGTACAAATTCTTTAACTTGATATACAAAAAATAAAGTTGCGTCGAGTAGGGTCAGCGGTAAAAAAGTATCGATTTCTAATATTTTAAGACGAGCCAAAAATTCATCGATTATACATTTTAATAGTACATTGATTACACAATCATTTGGTACCAAACAGACACCAGCGTACAAATTATTTAACTTGATATACATAAAATAAAGTTGCGTCGAATGGGGTCAGCGGTAATCGATTTCTAATATTTTAAGACGAGCCAAAAATTCATCGATTATACATTTTAATAGTACATTGATTACAGAATCTTTTGATACCATGCAGACACCAGCGTACAAATTTTTTAACTTGATATACATAAAATAAGGTTGCGTCGCATAGGGTCAGCGGTAAAAAAGTATCGATTTCTAATATTTTAAGACGAGCCAAAAATTCATCGATTATACATTTTAATAGTACATTGATTACAGAACCATTTGGTACCAAACAGACACCAGCGTACAAATTTTTTAACTTGATATACATAAAATAAGGTTGCGTCGCATGGGGTCAGCGGTAAAAAAGTATCGATTTAGTACTCTGCGTTGATACCACTGCTTTCATCGATTATACATTTTAATAGTACATTGATTACAGAATCTTTTGATACCATGCAGACTCCAGCGTACAAATTTTTTAACTTGATATACATAAAATAAGGTTGCGTCGCATAGGGTCAGCGGTAAAAAAGTATCGATTTCTAATATTTTAAGACGAGCCAAAAATTCATCGATTATACATTTTAATAGTACATTGATTACAGAATCTTTTGATACCATGCAGACTCCAGCGTACAAATTTTTTAACTTGATATACATAAAATAAGGTTGCGTCGCATAGGGTCAGCGGTAAAAAAGTATCGATTTCTAATATTTTAAGACGAGCCAAAAATTCATCGATTATACATTTTAATAGTACATTGATTACAGAATCGTTTGATACCATGCAGACACCAGCGTACAAATTTTTTAACTTGATATACATAAAATAAAGTTGCGTCGAATGGGGTCAGCGGTAAAAAAGTATCGATTTCTAATATTTTAAGACGAGCCAAAAATTCATCGATTATACATTTTAATAGTACATTGATTACAGAATCATTTGGTACCAAACAGACACCAGCGTACAAATTTTTTAACTTGATATACATAAAATAAGGTTGCGTCGCATGGGGTCAGCGGTAAAAAAGTATCGATTTCTAATATTTAAAGACGAGCCAAAAATTCATCGATTATACATTTTAATAGTACATTGATTACAGAATCTTTTGATACCATGCAGACACCAGCGTACAAATTTTTTAACTTGATATACATAAAATAAGGTTGCATCGCATAGGGTCAGCGGTAAAAAAGTATGGATTTCTAATATTTTAAGACGAGCCAAAAATTCATCGATTATACATTTTAATAGTACATTGATTACAGAACCATTTGGTACCAAACAGACACCAGCGTACAAATTTTTTAACTTGATATACATAAAATAAGGTTGCGTCGCATGGGGTCAGCGGTAAAAAAGTATCGATTTCTAATATTTAAAGACGAGCCAAAAATTCATCGATTATACATTTTAATAGTACATTGATTACAGAATCTTTTGGTACCATGCAGACACCAGCGTACAAATTTTTTAACTTGATATACATAAAATAAAGTTGCGTCGAATGGGGTCAGCGGTAAAAAAGTATCGATTTCAAATATTTAAAGACGAGCCAAAAATTCATCGATTATACATTTTAATAGTACATTGGTTACAGAATCATTTGGTACCAAACAGACACCAGCGTACAAATTTTTTAACTTGATATACATAAAATAAGGTTGCGTCGCATGGGGTCAGCGGTAAAAAAGTATCGATTTCTAATATTTAAAGACGAGCCAAAAATTCATCCATTATACATTTTAATAGTACATTGATTACAGAATCTTTTGGTACCAAGCAGACACCAGCGTACAAATTTTTTATCTTGATATACATAAAATAAGGTTGTGTCGCATAGGGTCAGCGGTAAAAAAGTATCGATTTCTAATATTTTAAGACGAGCCAAAAATTCATCGATTATACATTTTAATAGTACATTGATTACAGAATCTTTTGATACCATGCAGACATCAGCGTACAAATTTTTTAACTTGATATACAAAAAATAAAGTTGCGTCGAGTAGGGTCAGCGGTAAAAAAGTATCGATTTCTAATATTTTAAGACGAGCCAAAAATTCATCGATTATACATTTTAATAGTACATTGATTACAGAACCATTTGGTACCATGCAGACACCAGCGTACAAATTTTTTAACTTGATATACATAAATTAAGGATGCGTCGCATAGGGTCAGCGGTAAAAAAGTATCGATTTCTAATATTTTAAGACGAGCCAAAAATTCATCGATTATACATTTTAATAGTACATTGATTACACAATCATTTGGTACCAAACAGACACCAGCGTACAAATTATTTAACTTGATATACATAAAATAAAGTTGCGTCGAATGGGGTCAGCGGTAATCGATTTCTAATATTTTAAGACGAGCCAAAAATTCATCGATTATACATTTTAATAGTACATTGATTACAGAATCTTTTGATACCATGCAGACACCAGCGTACAAATTTTTTAACTTGATATACATAAAATAAGGTTGCGTCGCATAGGGTCAGCGGTAAAAAAGTATGGATTTCTAATATTTTAAGACGAGCCAAAAATTCATCGATTATACATTTTAATAGTACATTGATTACAGAACCATTTGGTACCAAACAGACACCAGCGTACAAATTTTTTAACTTGATATACATAAAATAAGGTTGCGTCGCATGGGGTCAGCGGTAAAAAAGTATCGATTTCTAATATTTAAAGACGAGCCAAAAATTCATCGATTATACATTTTAATAGTACATTGATTACAGAATCTTTTGATACCATGCAGACTCCAGCGTACAAATTTTTTAACTTGATATACATAAAATAAGGTTGCGTCGCATAGGGTCAGCGGTAAAAAAGTATCGATTTCTAATATTTTAAGACGAGCCAAAAATTCATCGATTATACATTTTAATAGTACATTGATTACAGAATCTTTTGATACCATGCAGACACCAGCGTACAAATTTTTTAACTTGATATACATAAAATAAAGTTGCGTCGAATGGGGTCAGCGGTAAAAAAGTATCGATTTCTAATATTTTAAGACGAGCCAAAAATTCATCGATTATACATTTTAATAGTACATTGATTACAGAACCATTTGGTACCAAACAGACACCTGCGTACAAATTTTTTAACTTGATATACATAAAATAAGGTTGCGTCGAATGGGGTCAGCGGTAAAAAAGTATCGATTTCAAATATTTAAAGACGAGCCAAAAATTCATCGATTATACATTTTAATAGTACATTGGTTACAGAATCATTTGGTACCAAACAGACACCAGCGTACAAATTTTTTAACTTGATATACATAAAATAAGGTTGCGTCGAATGGGGTCAGCGGTAAAAAAGTATCGATTTCAAATATTTAAAGACGAGCCAAAAATTCATCGATTATACATTTTAATAGTACATTGATTACAGAATCTTTTGATACCATGCAGACACCAGCGTACAAATTTTTTAACTTGATATACATAAAATAAAGTTGCGTCGAATGGGGTCAGCGGTAAAAAAGTATCGATTTCTAATATTTTAAGACGAGCCAAAAATTCATCGATTATACATTTTAATAGTACATTGATTACAGAACCATTTGGTACCAAACAGACACCTGCGTACAAATTTTTTAACTTGATATACATAAAATAAGGTTGCGTCGAATGGGGTCAGCGGTAAAAAAGTATCGATTTCAAATATTTAAAGACGAGCCAAAAATTCATCGATTATACATTTTAATAGTACATTGGTTACAGAATCATTTGGTAGCAAACAGACAAGTACTCTGCGTTGATACCACTGCTTATACATAAAATAAGGTTGCGTCGCATACGGTAAAAAAGTATGGATTTCTAATATTTTAAGACGAGCCAAAAATTCATCGATTATACATTTTAATAGTACATTGATTACAGAACCATTTGGTACCAAACAGACACCAGCGTACAAATTTTTTAACTTGATATACATAAAATAAGGTTGCGTCGCATGGGGTCAGCGGTAAAAAAGTATCGATTTCTAATATTTAAAGACGAGCCAAAAATTCATCCATTATACATTTTAATAGTACATTGATTACAGAATCTTTTGGTACCAAACAGACACCAGCGTACAAATTTTTTAACTTGCTATACATAAATTAAGGATGCGTCGCATAGGGTCAGCGGTAAAAAAAGTATCGATTTCTAATATTTTAAGACGAGCCAAAAATTCATCGATTATACATTTTAATAGTACATTGATTACAGAATCTTTTGATACCATGCAGACACCAGCGTACAAATTTTTTAACTTGATATACATAAAATAAGGTTGCGTCGCATAGGGTCAGCGGTAAAAAAGTATCGATTTCTAATATTTTAAGACGAGCCAAAAATTCATCGATTATACATTTTAATAGTACATTGATTACAGAATCTTTTGATACCATGCAGACCCCAGCGTACAAATTTTTTAACTTGATATACATAAAATAAAGTTGCGTCGAATGGGGTCAGCGGTAAAAAAGTATCGATTTCAAATATTTAAAGACGAGCCAAAAATTCATCGATTATACATTTTAATAGTACATTGATTACAGAATCATTTGGTACCAAACAGACACCAGCGTACAAATTTTTTAACTTGATATACATAAAATAAGGTTGCGTCGCAAAGGATCAGCGGTAAAAAGTATCGATTTCCAATATTTTAAGACGAGCCAAAAATTCATCGATTATACATTTTAATAGTACATTGATTACAGAATCTTTTGATAGCATGCAGACACCAGCGTACAAATTTTTTAACTTGATATACATAAAATAAAGTTGCGTCGAATGGAGTCAGCGGTAAAAAAGTATCGATTTCTAATATTTTAAGACGAGCCAAAAATTCATCGATTATACATTTTAATAGTACATTGTTTACACAATCATTTGGTACCAAACAGACACCAGCGTACAAATTATTTAACTTGATATACATAAAATAAGATTGCGTCGCATAGGGTCAGCGGTAAAAAAGTATCGATTTCTAATATTTTAAGACGAGCCAAAAATTCATCGATTATACATTTTAATAGTACATTGATTACAGAATCATTTGGTACCAAATAGACACCAGCGTACAAATTTTTTAACTTGATATACATAAAATAAGGTTGCGTCGCATAGGGTCAGCGGTAAAAAAGTATGGAATTCTAATATTTTAAGACGAGCCAAAAATTCATCGATTATACATTTTAATAGTACATTGATTACAGAACCATTTGGTACCAAACAGACACCAGCGTACAAATTTTTTAACTTGATATACATAAAATAAGGTTGCGTCGCATGAGGTCAGCGGTAAAAAAGTATCGATTTCTAATATTTAAAGACGAGCCAAAAATTCATCCATTATACATTTTAATAGTACATTGATTACAGAATCTTTTGGTACCAAGCAGACAACAGCGTACAAACTTTTTCATTTGATATACATAAAATAAAGTTGCGTCGAATGGGGTCAGCGGTAAAAAAGTATGGAATTCTAATATTTTAAGACGAGCCAAAAATTCATCGATTATATATTTTAATAGTACATTGATTACAGAACCATTTGGTACCAAACAGACACCAGCGTACAAATTTTTTAACTTGATATACATAAAATAAGGTTGCGTCGCATGGGGTCAGCGGTAAAAAAGTATCGATTTCTAATATTTAAAGACGAGCCAAAAATTCATCCATTATACATTTTAATAGTACATTGATTACAGAATCTTTTGGTACCAAGCAGACAACAGCGTAAAAACTTTTTCATTTGCTATACATAAATTAAGGTTGCGTCGCATAGGGTCAGCGGTAAAAAAGTATCGATTTCTAATATTTTAAGACGGGCCAAAAATTCATCGATTATACATTTTAATAGTACATTGATTACAGAACCATTTGGTACCAAACAGATACCAGCGTACAAATTTTTTAACTTGATATATATAATATGGGGTTGCGTCGCATGGGGTCAGCGGTAAAAAAGTATCGATTTCTAATATTTAAAGACGAGCCAAAAATTCATCCATTATACATTTTAATAGTACATTGATTACAGAATCTTTTGGTACCAAGCAGACACCAGCGTACAAATTTTTTAACTTGATATACATAAAATAAGGTTGCGTCGCATAGGGTCAGCGGTAAAAAAGTATCGATTTCTAATATTTTAAGACGAGCCAAAAATTCATCGATTATACATTTTAATAGTACATTGATTACAGAATCTTTTGATACCATGCAGACATCAGCGTACAAATTTTTTAACTTGATATACAAAAAATAAAGTTGCGTCGAGTAGGGTCAGCGGTAAAAAAGTATCGATTTCTAATATTTTAAGACGAGCCAAAAATTCATCGATTATACATTTTAATAGTACATTGATTACAGAACCATTTGGTACCATGCAGACACCAGCGTACAAATTTTTTAACTTGATATACATAAATTAAGGATGCGTCGCATAGGGTCAGCGGTAAAAAAGTATCGATTTCTAATATTTTAAGACGAGCCAAAAATTCATCGATTATACATTTTAATAGTACATTGATTACACAATCATTTGGTACCAAACAGACACCAGCGTACAAATTATTTAACTTGATATACATAAAATAAAGTTGCGTCGAATGGGGTCAGCGGTAATCGATTTCTAATATTTTAAGACGAGCCAAAAATTCATCGATTATACATTTTAATAGTACATTGATTACAGAATCTTTTGGTACCAAGCAGACACCAGCGTACAAATTTTTTAACTTGATATACATAAAATAAGGTTGCGTCGCATAGGGTCAGCGGTAAAAAAGTATCGATTTCTAATATTTTAAGACGAGCCAAAAATTCATCGATTATACATTTTAATAGTACATTGATTACAGAATCTTTTGATACCATGCAGACATCAGCGTACAAATTTTTTAACTTGATATACAAAAAATAAAGTTGCGTCGAGTAGGGTCAGCGGTAAAAAAGTATCGATTTCTAATATTTTAAGACGAGCCAAAAATTCATCGATTATACATTTTAATAGTACATTGATTACAGAACCATTTGGTACTATGCAGACACCAGCGTACAAATTTTTTAACTTGATATACATAAATTAAGGATGCGTCGCATAGGGTCAGCGGTAAAAAAGTATCGATTTCTAATATTTTAAGACGAGCCAAAAATTCATCGATTATACATTTTAATAGTACATTGATTACACAATCATTTGGTACCAAACAGACACCAGCGTACAAATTATTTAACTTGATATACATAAAATAAAGTTGCGTCGAATGGGGTCAGCGGTAATCGATTTCTAATATTTTAAGACGAGCCAAAAATTCATCGATTATACATTTTAATAGTACATTGATTACAGAATCTTTTGATACCATGCAGACACCAGCGTACAAATTTTTTAACTTGATATACATAAAATAAGGTTGCGTCGCATAGGGTCAGCGGTAAAAAAGTATCGATTTCTAATATTTTAAGACGAGCCAAAAATTCATCGATTATACATTTTAATAGTACATTGATTACAGAATCTTTTGGTACCAAACAGACAACAGCGTACAAACTTTTTCATTTGCTATACATAAATTAAGGATGCGTCGCATAGGGTCAGCGGTAAAAAAAGTATCGATTTCAAATATTTAAAGACGAGCCAAAAATTCATCGATTATACATTTTAATAGTACATTGGTTACAGAATCATTTGGTACCAAACAGACACCAGCGTACAAATTTTTTAACTTGATATACATAAAATAAGGTTGCGTCGCATAGGGTCAGCGGTAAAAAAGTATGGATTTCTAATATTTTAAGACGAGCCAAAAATTCATCGATTATACATTTTAATAGTACATTGATTACAGAACCATTTGGTACCAAACAGACACCAGCGTACAAATTTTTTAACTTGATATACATAAAATAAGGTTGCGTCGCATGGGGTCAGCGGTAAAAAAGTATCGATTTCTAATATTTAAAGACGAGCCAAAAATTCATCCATTATACATTTTAATAGTACATTGATTACAGAATCTTTTGGTACCAAGCAGACAACAGCGTACAAACTTTTTCATTTGCTATACATAAATTAAGGATGCGTCGAATGGGGTCAGCGGTAAAAAAGTATCGATTTCAAATATTTAAAGACGAGCCAAAAATTCATCGATTATACATTTTAATAGTACATTGATTACAGAATCTTTTGATACCATGCAGACACCAGCGTACAAATTTTTTAACTTGATATATGTATAGGAAAGTCTATTCGATTCTTTCATAGAGTGCCGTGAGAAAAGAAAAAGATCTGGTTGCTATGCAGCTGTTTATCGTGGTTCGTTTTATGTTTGAATCGACACGATGCGCATCGTACGGAAATATCAAGATCATCAGAGATACATCGAAATATATTTGGTTAATTACATATATCTGGTTAGGAAGGTCGACTTTGTCCAATTGGGGACATCATGTAAGTACATATCATGATAGTCGATACCTTCCATCAAGCCAATTATTTGAGGCTAGCCATAAGGTGATCATCCAAATTCTATCTTTGCCTTATGGTGATTAATATATCTTTGCCTTATGGTGATTTATATCTTTATCAAACAAATTCTATCTTTGCCTTATGGTGATTAATATATCTTTGCCTTATGGTGATTTATATCTTTATCAAACAAATTCTATCTTTGCCTTATGGTGATTAATATATCTTTGCCTTATGGTGATTTATATCTTTATCAAATTAATTCTATCTTTGCCTTATGGTGATTTATATTTTTATCAATCTAATCTTATCAAAGCTGATTAATATTTTCTCTGCCTTAAAAGGTGATAACTGAAAACTATAAAACTCTTATTCATATTTTGCCTTACGGTGATATTATCCATAATCATTTTTATCTTGCCTTACGGTGATATCATTTAATTCATATTTTAATTATATTTCCTAATTTCTTTAGAGACGCAGGAATTCTTTACAGATATATATATATATATATTTCCTGGTTCCTGTTTTGAATCCTATAAATATTCTGGTTCCTGTTTCTAAGATGAAGACAACTCCTATATAACCTGTACTACATTCAGTCCTGTACATAATATGAAATAACGTCGTAAAACAAGGAAGGATTATACATAGCAAGAATATAGAAAGAATTAATATTAATCTTGGAATAAGAGTTAAGAAGTTACGTTCGGTACGTACAAAAATTACATTTTATTGTTATCGAACATTTTTTGGTCCTTCGAGCCGGATACCAAGCTTTTCAAGATGTCTAATATAGAAGCAAAGATCGCTTTACAAAAAAGTCGATTTAATCTAATACAAGATGCAGCGGATTTTGATATCGTAGAAATTTCACGTTTAAATCGTCAATTAATTAATACACGTTTGGATTTACTTGATCAGAATTGGTCTAAATTTCAAGTAGAACATGAAAATTTATATCTTGAGATACTTTCTGAGAATAATGATCAATCATATATTAAAGAACACGTGTATGAACGTTGTCAAGCGTTTTATGTATATTCTCGTGCTAAATTACTTACATATCGAGATGATTTAGAAACGGTAGATCGGCAATCTCGACCTACTCATTCGGAACATGTAGCATCATCTACCTCACAATTACCTCGTAGTGCATTGCCTCGTATTAAATTACCAAGCTTTTCAGGAGATTATCAATCATGGAGATCATTCCATGATTTATTTGTTTCTTTAATTCACGATAATGAAGATTTATCAAACGTTGAGAAGATGCATTATTTGAAGACATGTGTAACTGGTGAAGCGGCTCGGTTAATGTATAATTTGCCTATTTCTGATGAAAATTTTACTGTTGCATGGGATATATTAGTTTCAAGATATGAGAATAAACGATTTTTGATTACTACTCAATTGGATAGAATTACAAATTTAAAGCCGCTTAAAACAAAATGCGCTCAAGGTCTCAGAACTCTTTTGACAACCATATCAGAAGTTATTGGTGCTTTACGTGCTTTGAACTGTGAAGTAGATCATTGGGATCCATTATTATTACATCAGCTCGTAAGAATACTTGATCCTGAAACTCGAGAAGCATGGGAGGTTAAACTTGGTTCAACCTCTTCATATCCGACTTACTTACAATTTGAAGAATTTCTTATTGGGAGGACACGAGCTTTAGAGAATCTTAATTTACATAATAATACTTTTTCTTCTGGATTACATAAGGATAAGGATCATTCCTCTTTTGGAAAGTCTCGTACAAAAATAGCTGCTCATGTAGCTACATCATCTAATCAAAATTCTTTTACTAATTCTTTCATTTGCCCGCTATGTGGATCTTCACATTTTTTAGCAAAGTGCGATCAATATCATTCGAAAACTCAGCAACAACGAAGGGATATTATTATGAAGCATCGACGATGTTTTAATTGTCTTGGCCCACATGTAGCAAGCAAATGTAATTCTTTAAAAAGATGTCTCAAATGTGGAAAGAAGCATCATACTTCAATTCATGACATCAACGTGTCTTCATCAAAACATTTTGGTGAAAAATCATCTAAGATAGATAATGCTCAATCTACTCAATCTAAAGAAAATCCTCAGTCACAACCTTCAATAGAATGACAAAACAAATTATGTGCTCATCAATCTGGACAAGCAAATTCTTTACCAAAATTTACGTTATTAGCTACGAGTAGAGCCATATTACATAAAAATAAAGATGTAAATTTTGCAGTACGTTTATTAATAGATCAAGGATCAGAATTATCTTTTATTTCAGAAAATTTAGTAAATCATGCACAACTAAAACGCAGTTCAGCTTCAATACCACTTCTTGGAGTCGGTGGTACATATTCCGGTCACACTAAAGGAAGTGTTACAATAAAATTACAGTCCATCTATGATCCAACTTATAATTGTACAATCGAAGCCTACGTGTTACCTCGTCTAACAACTAAATTACCGCCTTTTAACGCGTCTTGTCATACTTGGTCTCATATTGCTGGACTTCAACTTGCAGATCCTGATTTTTTTTGTTCTGGTCATATTCATATCATTTTAGGTTCAGATAATTATGGCTCGGTAATTCTGCCAGGATTAATACGAGGGGATTTGTCAACGCCTATTGCTCAGCAAACTATTTTCGGATGGGTTCTTTCAGGACCAATATCAGAAAATGATTTATCTAATTCAGCAAGAACGTATCATTGTACTTTGGATCATGATTTACAAGATCTTATTGCTAGATTTTGGAATCAAGAGGAACTACCTACTACAACGGAATCTAAATTAAGTGAGGAAGAAGAAGAGTGTGAACGACATTTTTTGTCTACTCATACAAGAGATGCTACTGGAAGATATGTTGTACGTCTTCCTCTAAAATCAAATCCTTCACTTCTGGGTGATTCAAAACAAAAGGCACTATGTTGTCTCAATAGATTATTTCAACGATTTACTTTAAATCCCAAGTTTCAAGAACTCTATGTTGATTTCATAGAAGAATACAAAACATTGGGTCATATGATGTTAGCTGATATTTCCGGAAATAATAATTCTCCTATGCACTATTTACCACACCATGGAGTTCTTCGAGAAAGCAGTCGTACCACAAAATTAAGAGTTGTTTTTAATGGGTCTAGCCGTACAAACAGTGGTTATTCTCTTAATGATCTGCTTCACGCAGGCGCAAAACTTCAGACAGATATTTCAGATATTCTTATATGGATTCGTACACATCGATTTCTTTTTTCTACAGATATAGTTAAAATGTTTCGACAAATTGCTCTTAATCCTGACGATTGGGATTTACAAAGGATATTGTGGCGAGGTTCTGAAAATCAACTGGTAGCTTTTAGACTCACAACTGTAACTTATGGACTTGTCTGTGCTCCGTTTCTTGCATTACGAGCATTACAACAATTAGTAACCGACGAAGGTCATCATTTTCCTAAGGCTGTTATTCCTTTGACAAAGGGAAGATATGTTGATGATATCTTTGGAGGAGCGGATTCAATTTCGGAAGTTAAAGAGATTGTCAATCAACTTATTCAATTATGTGCAGCAGGTGGTTTTCCTTTACAAAAATGGAGTAGTAATTGTAGAGAGATTCTGCCAATGTCGATGTCGGGTGAAGAATGTGAAGAATCGTCATCTGCTGTGGAAATTGAATCTACACTTTGCAAGATATTAGGTCTTATTTGGAGACCCGACTCGGACACGTTTCATTTTTCAGCTTTACCAACATCTACTACAAAATATACTAAAAGAATAATTTCTTCTGAAATCGCAAAATTATATGATCCATTAGGACTTATCGCACCTATTCTCATAACAGCCAAAATCTTTCTTCAAGAACTCTGGTTAAGAAAGATTGAATGGGATGAACCTCTTTCTCAAGACATGCAATATCGTTGGGAGAATTTTAGAAAACAACTTCAGCATCTAGATCAATTAGCAATTCCTAGATGGTTTGGTTATGTTCATTCCAGTACTTCTGTTGAAATTCATGGATTTTCAGATGCATCAGAATTAGCCATGGCAGCTGTGATTTATATAAGAATTTCCAGTAACGATGGTAAAATATCTACTCAACTGATTTGTTCCAAGACAAAGGTTGCACCAATTAAACGGCTTACGATTCCACGTCTTGAACTTGTTGCGGCTTTGTTATTAGCGCGATTAACTGTACATACTTTAAAAGCACTAGCACTTTCTGACGTATCGGTGTTTTGTTGGTCTGATTCATCTGTAACTCTTTCTTGGATTTCGGCTCATCCAACCAAATGGAAAGATTTTGTTCGTAATCGTGTATCTACTATACAAGAATTATTACCTTATGGATCTTGGCATTTTGTTCCTGGGAAAGAAAATCCTGCGGATTGTGCATCTCGTGGTTTAAGGCCAGATCAATTAATTAAATTTGATCTATGGTGGAAAGGACCAAATTGGCTTTCTGAGTCTCCATCATCTTGGCCTTCTTTCAAGTGTAAAGAGTTACCGGAAACTGGTTTGGAAGAACGATCCAGACAAGTCATGATTGCTGTCACCCATCAACCTTTATACTGGGAATTGTTGGATAAGTACTCTTCACTCATGAAATTATTACGAATTACTTCTATTTGTCGCAGATTTATTCGTTGTCTCCGTAGAGAATCACAATCAACACTGATTAAACATCCCATAACACCCATGGAAATCGAGAAGAGTCGTAATTTTTGGGTACGAATTGTACAACAAGCATGGTTTTCGAACGAGATTCGTATAATTTCTAATAGAGAACATTTGCCTAAATCCAACCCTTTGATTCGCCTTACACCTTTTATAGACCATGAAGGATTACTTCGTGTTGGAGGTCGTCTCCATAATGCACAGATAGAGTCTGACACAAAACATCCACTTATTATACCAAGAAGATCTTCGTTACTTTGATTATTGATGATGCTCACAAAAGGACGCTACATGGAGGTACTCAAGTTACTCTCGGTTTTTTACGAAGTTCATATTGGATTATCGGTGGAAGAGCACCTGTACGTTCTTACATCCTAAGATGTGGAAGGTGTGCACGGTATCGCGGAATTCGAGCGAAACAGCTCATGGGTCAATTACCATCATCACGTGTGACTCCAGCAAGACCTTTTTATAACACAGGTTTAGATTATGCTGGTCCCGTGATAATGAAGACTTGGAGAGGGCGAGCGGCAAAAACTTATAAAGGCTATTTAGCTATATTTGTTTGTCTCACAACATCAGCAATACATATAGAAGTAGTTACGGATTATACCACTGATGCATTTATAGCTGCCTATAAACGGTTTACTGGTAGAAGAGGTATATGTGCTACGCTACAAAGTGATTGTGGAACAAACTTTGTTGGAGCTGATGCAACTTTAAGACGTTTTTTCAAGTCATCTTCTAATGAATTACGTGACCTTGCCTATCTTCTCGCTAAAGATAACACTGAATGGAAATTCAATCCTCCATCAACCCCTCATTTTGGAGGAAAGTGGGAAGCAGCTGTAAAATCTATTAAATTTCATTTACAACGAATTTTAAAGGATACTATATTAACGTATGAAGAAATGACAACGATAACTGTACAAATAGAAGCAGTGTTAAATTCAAGGCCATTATGTCCTTTATCAGATGATGCATCTGACTATTCACCCCTGACTCCAGGACATTTTCTTATTGGAGAAGCACCAACTACATTACCGGAACCGAGTCTATTAACTGAAAAGACATCTTTGCTTTCACGCTGGCAATTACTTAAACAGAAAGTAGATCACTTTTGGTCAAGATGGTCTATAGAGTGTTTACAAAGGTATCAAGCCATTTCTAAATGGTATCACCCTTCGAATGAAATAAAAGATGGATCCTTAGTATTAATTACGGATGAGCGTTACCCGCCAGGAAAGTGGCCCCTCGCAAGAGTCATACATTTACATCCAGGACCAGACGGTTTAACCAGAGTTGTTACAGTGAAAACTGCAAACTCTATTTACAAGAGACCTATAACAAAATTATGTATTATCCCAACTGATCCTGAAATTCATTCAACAAATCTATTGTTGAATGCGGGCGGAGAAAATGTATAGGAAAGTCTATTCGATTCTTTCATAGAGTGCCGTGAGAAAAGAAAAAGATCTGGTTGCTATGCAGCTGTTTATCGTGGTTCGTTTTATGTTTGAATCGACACGATGCGCATCGTACGGAAATATCAAGATCATCAGAGATACATCGAAATATATTTGGTTAATTACATATATCTGGTTAGGAAGGTCGACTTTGTCCAATTGGGGACATCATGTAAGTACATATCATGATAGTCGATACCTTCCATCAAGCCAATTATTTGAGGCTAGCCATAAGGTGATCATCCAAATTCTATCTTTGCCTTATGGTGATTAATATATCTTTGCCTTATGGTGATTTATATCTTTATCAAACAAATTCTATCTTTGCCTTATGGTGATTAATATATCTTTGCCTTATGGTGATTTATATCTTTATCAAACAAATTCTATCTTTGCCTTATGGTGATTAATATATCTTTGCCTTATGGTGATTTATATCTTTATCAAATTAATTCTATCTTTGCCTTATGGTGATTTATATTTTTATCAATCTAATCTTATCAAAGCTGATTAATATTTTCTCTGCCTTAAAAGGTGATAACTGAAAACTATAAAACTCTTATTCATATTTTGCCTTACGGTGATATTATCCATAATCATTTTTATCTTGCCTTACGGTGATATCATTTAATTCATATTTTAATTATATTTCCTAATTTCTTTAGAGACGCAGGAATTCTTTACAGATATATATATATATATATATTTCCTGGTTCCTGTTTTGAATCCTATAAATATTCTGGTTCCTGTTTCTAAGATGAAGACAACTCCTATATAACCTGTACTACATTCAGTCCTGTACATAATATGAAATAACGTCGTAAAACAAGGAAGGATTATACATAGCAAGAATATAGAAAGAATTAATATTAATCTTGGAATAAGAGTTAAGAAGTTACGTTCGGTACGTACAAAAATTACATTTTATTGTTATCGAACAATATACATAAAATAAGGTTGCGTCGCATAGGGTCAGCGGTAAAAAAGTATCGATTTCTAATATTTTAAGACGAGCCAAAAATTCATCGATTATACATTTTAATAGTACATTGATTACACAATCATTTGGTACCAAACAGACACCAGCGTACAAATTATTTAACTTGATATACATAAAATAAAGTTGCGTCGAATGGGGTCAGTGGTAATCGATTTCTAATATTTTAAGACGAGCCAAAAATTCATCGATTATACATTTTAATAGTACATTGATTACAGAATCTTTTGGTACCAAGCAGACACCAGCGTACAAATTTTTTAACTTGATATACATAAAATAAGGTTGCGTCGCATAGGGTCAGCGGTAAAAAAGTATCGATTTCTAATATTTTAAGACGAGCCAAAAATTCATCGATTATACATTTTAATAGTACATTGATTACAGAATCTTTTGATACCATGCAGACATCAGCGTACAAATTTTTTAACTTGATATACAAAAAATAAAGTTGCGTCGAGTAGGGTCAGCGGTAAAAAAGTATCGATTTCTAATATTTTAAGACGAGCCAAAAATTCATCGATTATACATTTTAATAGTACATTGATTACAGAACCATTTGGTACCATGCAGACACCAGCGTACAAATTTTTTAACTTGATATACATAAATTAAGGATGCGTCGCATAGGGTCAGCGGTAAAAAAGTATCGATTTCTAATATTTTAAGACGAGCCAAAAATTCATCGATTATACATTTTAATAGTACATTGATTACACAATCATTTGGTACCAAACAGACACCAGCGTACAAATTATTTAACTTGATATACATAAAATAAAGTTGCGTCGAATGGGGTCAGCGGTAATCGATTTCTAATATTTTAAGACGAGCCAAAAATTCATCGATTATACATTTTAATAGTACATTGATTACAGAATCTTTTGATACCATGCAGACACCAGCGTACAAATTTTTTAACTTGATATACATAAAATAAGGTTGCGTCGCATAGGGTCAGCGGTAAAAAAGTATCGATTTCTAATATTTTAAGACGAGCCAAAAATTCATCGATTATACATTTTAATAGTACATTGATTACAGAATCTTTTGGTACCAAGCAGACAACAGCGTACAAACTTTTTCATTTGCTATACATAAATTAAGGATGCGTCGCATAGGGTCAGCGGTAAAAAAAGTATCGATTTCAAATATTTAAAGACGAGCCAAAAATTCATCGATTATACATTTTAATAGTACATTGGTTACAGAATCATTTGGTACCAAACAGACACCAGCGTACAAATTTTTTAACTTGATATACATAAAATAAGGTTGCGTCGCATAGGGTCAGCGGTAAAAAAGTATGGATTTCTAATATTTTAAGACGAGCCAAAAATTCATCGATTATACATTTTAATAGTACATTGATTACAGAACCATTTGGTACCAAACAGACACCAGCGTACAAATTTTTTAACTTGATATACATAAAATAAGGTTGCGTCGCATGGGGTCAGCGGTAAAAAAGTATCGATTTCTAATATTTAAAGACGAGCCAAAAATTCATCCATTATACATTTTAATAGTACATTGATTACAGAATCTTTTGGTACCAAGCAGACAACAGCGTACAAACTTTTTCATTTGCTATACATAAATTAAGGATGCGTCGAATGGGGTCAGCGGTAAAAAAGTATCGATTTCAAATATTTAAAGACGAGCCAAAAATTCATCGATTATACATTTTAATAGTACATTGATTACAGAATCTTTTGATAGCATGCAGACATCAGCGTACAAATTTTTTAACTTGATATACATAAAATAAAGTTGCGTCGAATGGAGTCAGCGGTAAAAAAGTATCGATTTCTAATATTTTAAGACGAGCCAAAAATTCATCGATTATACATTTTAATAGTACATTGATTACAGAATCATTTGGTATACGAGACATTTGATCCCTTGTAGTCCCGTCAGCACGGAGTTCATTAACCGTTGGAATGTAGCTGGTGCGTTCGTTAACCCGAATGGCATTCGATTGAACTCGTAATGTCCATACGGTGTGGAAAATGCAGTCTTGCATTTATCGGGCTCGGCCATGGGTATCTGATGGTAGCCCGACGCTAGATCCAAGGTGGTGAAGTACTTTACATTTCCCAGTTGGTCTAGTATATACGTTATGTTCGATATTGGAAAAGAATCGCCTATGGTTAAATTATTAAGTTTCCGGAAATCTACAACTATACGTAATTTTCGGTTTCCTTCCGCATCCGCTTTTTTGGGGACCACAAGTAAAGGCGCATTCCATTGGCTGTTACTAGGTCGGATTAGCTTGTCCTTCAACATGCCCTCTATTTGTTTATTTATTTCTTTTTTGTGTTTCTCCGGCAATCGGTATGGGCATACATTTACAGGTGCACTGTCAGCTCGGAGCGCGATTTCGTGTGACGTAGTCGGAGTGCAAGTCAGCGCGTCTCCTTTAAGGTAAAACACGTCACCGAATTCCTCACAGATTTGAAGCAATGTTTTTTCTTCTTCTTGATTGAGATGTTGTAGTCGGAGTAAATTTTTTATTTGCTCTCTGCGGGAGAGTGTAGGCGCTTCCTGGAGAGGCGGGACATTCTCTCTTCGAGCCACCGTGTTCGTAATTTCCTCGATGTTTACCCATGGAGTTGACATTTTAATGTATTTTTCGGTTGTATTTATAACGCTAACCGGGCATGAAAATTCTTCTGGTTCTACGAGACAGTGTCCGATAAATACTCCGGGCAGCATTTCTTCGGCGCGTACCACGCCTACCTTATTCGAGTCGGTGGTGGCTCGGATGATTGTTTCGCTTCGCGGCTTCAGCATTAGCGCGCGGTACGAGCGTAATTTTAATATTGTCTCTGCTAGTTGTAGCTGTTTTTTGTCGTAATCACACGTTATCTTGTGCTTTTGCAAGAAATCTACTCCCAAGATTCCTTCGTAGTCGATGGGGAAATCGTCCTTCACGATGTAGATAGGATGCCGTATTTTTCGGTCCTTCAAGGTTATTGTGGCCTTGATTTTTCCTATAGTCTGGATCTGGTGTCCCATTACTCCGGTCAATGCCATTTTCTCTTCGTAGATCATGGCTTCCCCTTTTAGATTTCTTAATTTAATTAAGGTCACTGTTGCGCCGGTGTCGAAGAGTAAATTTAACCTTCCCTTCTTTGCCTCTTGTATGGGCAGAGTCACTAGATCTAGACCTGTCGTAGTGGGTAGTTGTGTGGTTACTTGCGATATTTGATACTCGGCCGCGGGTCTCGGCCGTTTCGTGTTTTCCTCGTCTTCTTCATCCTCCGGTGTTGTATGTTTCTTTCGCTGTCCACTAGTGTTAGAATGGCCTTGGGCGCTCTTATTTCCGTTTGTCCTTGTGTGCGTATTTCCCGGGCGTCCGTGCAGACTCCAACATTCGTTACGACCGTGACCTGATTTTTTGCAGTAGGTGCAATGTTTCTCAACAGCGTTGATTTTCCCTTGTGGTTTTGGCAAGGAGAATCTGTTGGCGTATCTGCTCGTGCGGCAGTCTCGTCCGAGGTGTCCGGTCTTCCCGCATTTGTGACACTGTATAGTTTTATTGATGTGTCCTGTGTGTGAAGCGGTCTGGTCGGTCCGGGGTCGCAGTGTCTGCTCTGTCGGGCCCTTCACTTTCTCTTCCGCGCTGGCTTGTGCGATGGCGTCTTGTAGCGTCGTGTGATGCTGTGCTTGTACCATCAGCTGGATGTTTTCCTGGAGGCCTATCTGGAAGTTCTGCAGGGCTTGTTGTTGCAGCGTATCGAGTATAATGCGCTTGCGCTCGCTGCCGAAAGCCTGCCCTTCGATCATGGATTCGTACAGTTCCATGGCTAAATTATCGACGCGTGTTCCGTATTCCCGGGCGCTTTCGCCGGGTTTTTGCTTCAGGGTATTGAATTCCACCTGAAGATGGGTAGTGCTCCTCTTGCTTAGATAGCAGATTTCCAGTTCCCGTTTAAGTTGGGCGAAGTTGTTTATGTCGCGTGTTTCAAAGTCGAGCATAGCCTTCCCCTTTAGCTTGGTGCAGAGTAGCGCTTCTAGTAGCGTCTTCTCGTCTACTGGGTTAATATTTTTTATAGCGTAGGAGCTGGCGCTTAGAAATTCTTTAAGTCTGGCTTGGGAGGTTCCGTCGAACTCAGGTATCATGTCTCGCGCTTCTTTCAGTCGTAAGAAACCATGCAGATGTGCGGTTTGCCTGCGCACATCGCTCACGATTCGTCCATAGGAGAGGTCGGCATAGGGGTTTTCGTGTATTATTCGCGTTCTATTTAAGTCTTCCCGGTTTGTACGTAGGTCCCTCATCTGGTCGCGGAGGTGTCTCATTTCCTCTTGCATTTCCCGGAAGCTCTGCAAAACCTCGACTAATACCGCGTTGCTCGGATCTTCGCTAGGACGTCCCGCATCCTCGTAATGGGCGGCGGCGCCATGCCTAGTCTGCGTTCGCATACGCTCGCATTTCTCTATCTATGTCGTCGGACGGGACCGAGGAGTGTGTCATAGTGTTTCCGTCAGGTATCTCAAAAATATTACTATCGTACGACACGGGGGAATAGTTTCGTCTTACCGAAACGCGATCATGTTCGATCGATATTGCTCGGTCCTGCGTTATTATTATTATGCGGCGAGGATTGGTTGTCCGTTCCGCCTTGGGTTTCGGGTTCGCGAGCTTCCGGTTCGCGCGGATTTACGCCTGGGTATTCGGATTCGAGATTCTTTCGGACGCTATCGCGAATATCGCTTCTTCTACCACTTGCACGGGCGTTACGAAGCCGAATCTATTTGCTAATTTCGCGGGTGCGCTTAAAAAACGTGGTCGTTGAAACGTGACCTTCTTTTTTGCCGGTGCCGACATTCAGGCAATATTATTATACAATATGCTGACTTACAGTATAACGATGATACGCATTTTCTTTCGCTCGCTCGTCGTTTTCGCACGGTCGGCTGTTGGTTGGTTCCTTGTGCTGTTTCGTGGTTGGGTGGTCCTGTTCTGGTCCGCTGCAGCTTCTCTCGGTATTCCTTTTTTGAGGTCCTCGAGCACTGACGATGTTGGCAGATCCTTACTTGGCAGATCTCTCTTGTTGTCAGGAATCTTGTATTGTCAGATATCCTTTATTGCTCAGTATCAGCATCCCACCGCTGCCACCATTTTGTTGTGCCTCTCAGGGTACAACGGGATTTGTAGGATACTTTGAGGGGTCCGTTCGTCTTAGGAGTTAGGACTCCGAGTGTCGAGGGTGGTGAAAAGAACTTTGGTCACAAGAGAAGAGTTTATTCCAACTCACGTGTACAATTCTTTGGTATGTCGAATCGCAGCGCGTCCTCACAATAGATTAGATGTAATTACTTGTCGTCCTCGGTTCGGAATACGGCCCCGAGGAGTTAATCAGGCGCGCTTATATTATCCGAAAGTAGGTTTTGTTTTTCGGTTAATGTGTCGCCTGTATGCAATCGGTTTTGCATCGTCTGCGTTTTACGATGTCGAATGTGTCGCGATGTCTTAACGCGTGTATGCAATCGGTTGCGTTTTTGATTTCGAGGCGCGCGCTATATCTTGTCAAATGCTGATTCTGCGTTCTTTTTTGTGGGTTTTTAGGTCGTGGTTGGGTCATAGTGTTTACGGTTACAACACCGCAACTGAACGGC
Source organism: Prenolepis imparis (assembly GCF_030444845.1). Classification (NCBI taxonomy): domain Eukaryota; kingdom Metazoa; phylum Arthropoda; class Insecta; order Hymenoptera; family Formicidae; genus Prenolepis; species Prenolepis imparis. The sequence goes on along the minus strand of NW_028141348.1, from coordinate 35,914 downwards.
TTTAGGCCCATCCTTGGTGAAGCAGATCGCCATTTCACCACGGGAGCTCGCTCCCAACTCCCGTGGAGGCCCGACGCTGGATGACGATGAGGGAGTTGCCGGGAATACAACTCCTCTCACCGGCCACTGCGGTATCCGACCCCGCTGTGACGGTAACCTTCTTCTCTTTCTGTGTGTCCGCTATGTTTGTAAAGAAAGAATTGGCTTTTTTCTCTGGGGATCCCACCCATAGGACGGTTGGGTACCAACCCTAAAGAGCCCGTCCTGCCCTCATTCATACATCCACACACGCACGCATGCCGCCTTTCCAAACAAGGAAAGGCCTTGTACCAAGAAAAATCTTGGTACTGGTCGCTCTTAGCACCCAGTACGACTGTGTACTGGGTGAGCCCTCTCACCACGACAAGATGGCGACCAACGAGAGGGACATTGTATAATCTGTCGACCAGATTTTCAGCATTGTCTAACGTTGCTAAGCATGTATGTATTTGTTTTTCAAAATAGAAAATATTTACAATAATATATTTACATTTTTCAGAATAAATATTTGTATTATTAATGTTTTGCATACGTATATACGAAATGTAATATACTCGTACATCGTTAACTTTGTCTTCGATTTTGTTATTAAATGATAATTGTTTTGGTTCGAAAGTTTTTATCATTTTCTAAACCTACATAGTAAATAAAAATAAATAATTTTGAAATCTTTTTATTTACGGGGACACCAATTATTTAAAATAAAAATTTTCAACTATTTTAGCCATTGTTTAACGAAAATTTGAGAAAACCAAAGTGTACATGGCTATAACTAAAAAAATAGGGCATAAATGTGATAGTTTACAATTTAACACATTTTTGGAAACTTCGAACCTTCCAACCTTCGAAGATTCCTTCGTTCCTTCGAAGTTTCGAAGCTTCGATCCTTCGAAAATTCGTACCTTCGAAGATTCCTTCGTTCCTTTGAAATCATTCGAACCTTCGAAGCTTCGAAGTTATCAAACTTCGAACAAAATTAATAGTCCTACTTGTAAGTGCGGATTTTTATCATGCATTAGAAAATGCATTCCGCAAAATTTGTGAATATGCTGTGCAATTGTGCGAACCGAGAAATTATGTTGGATTAGCTTTTCATTCATCGGATTTATCGCATTGGCCGACTAGTTTATCGTTTCGTCTGGTTCGCGACTTAACGATATTTGGCATCTCGTGGGGGAATTTGCTAGCGCAGAATGTCGGAAGAATATTGGTATCGCACAGCATTTTAATATACGCGTTTTTAACGTTGCTGTAGCTATAGTTAGCGATGGTATTGAATTAACATCCAAAGACGTTGCGAAGCGCTCGATTTTAGTAATTCGTAATAATGATAATTTATGTTTATCACGCTCTCTCGTAACAGCGAGAATTTATTGTGAACGCGGTAACTTGCGGGGAAGTTGCATGAAAAGTGGATTTCCGTTAACTTACCAGCACTCTGCGTTACAACGCGAGTTAGCTTAGTTATAGTTAACAAGAAATGCCGGTGTCGCGATACCTGATAAGGGTTGTGGAATTCGTGAAATCGACCTCTTACAGTGTCATTTATCTTACGAGAATATCGCGATTGTCGTTTACGATTTTAATACTTTCACTCGCGGCGGCAAACCACTAATAAAACAAAACTTATAAATATAATGTATTATGAGGGTTCGCGTCATTATAACCTGATTTTGAATTTAAAAGCTGCCTCGAGATATCGTAGTTATTGCGAACCGTGTTCTAAAGACTATCAAAATAGTCACCCATGCTCAAGTAAGTGTACGCGTTGTTTCGCTGTGCCGTGTAATCAGTCCGCGATGCAGAAATAATTAAATGCGTTGCGTGTAATTATATTTTTCACGGAGTCACGGAGTGCTTTGAACGTCATTGTGACGGTAAAATCGTACAATGATAAATTACGCACTAATATTTGTAGTGTCGTACAATTTTACGAAACCTACGGTCTCATCGTGAAGTCAGATGAACACAAATGCGGCGTTTCTTTTTGCAAATTTTGCTGCACTCAAATGGATAATAATCATTTGTGTCATATGCAACCTCTTCGTGATAATGGTACTTTTAGCTTTGAATCATTACCATCGACGTTGAGGACATCAATAACAATAGAGAACGATCATTCAATTTATCAACAAAGAGACGAAACGCGCATACACTCGCGGAAAGGGTGTCACGTCCGACCGCTATTTTTCATTTTCTTATGTTTCTCATACAAATATTATAATTCTAAGTCCCTTAAGCGCTGTTTGAAAAGCGCGCCAGCGACGGCCATGGTGCCTAACTCCGCCTAGTGCCTTAACGCAGTGATGCAAGATTTCACGCGCGACAGCCACTTCGCGACAGCCATCTTGCAGTGGAGGGGGTAGGTCGGCAGCGCAGAGCGCACCGAAAAGATGAGAATCCTTGTCCTTCGAACATATGTAGAAGAGGACAGGTATATCTTTTGTCCTTTATTTTCTTTTGATAGAATAGAGCGAATTCGGAATACTGGCGATAGCGAGTAGGCGATGCGACCCAATATGCAAAAGGAAAATATAAAATATAAAAAATATATTTAATATTATAAAATAATATTAATAAAATTAATATATGTAGAATCGGAGGATCTATATTTTAAGACCTTTTTTTGACTTTTATTATTTCCAGATTTGTCGTTGTAGCTACATTTTGTTCTATTGTCTTTTAACATATGAACTCGTATCAAAAAAAAAAAAGAAAAGAGAGAACGCCAACTACTAAGGGAAATTTACGACGTCCGCGTTTTTCATGCCTGGCCGTCATACAGAGGACTGACCGTCATATGGAGAACGCGAAGGGTTCGGTCTAGCCTGCGTAGACAATGCATATAATTGTATACGTATATATTTATTTATATATATATATATTTATTATATATTTATATACACAATTTTCTTACATGCTTATAAGCATGACGTCTTTTAAATAAAATGTATTATTAATAAGACGAGGGACCAGGTATGTCGGCAACATCAGCGTCTGCAGCATGTAGCTTTAAAATATTTTTTTATTTTTTTTACAGTAGTAGCATATAATTTGTCCGCCGACATAAGAAACAAATGTTTTTCATTAACTTGCATGTTTATAGCTGTTTCTCCCCTCGTCTTTAATGCAGATTTAAATACACAAATAGCATTAACAGAAGCCGACGAAAATTTATTACGTTTTTTTGTTTTTACATTATTTAAAAGAGAAAACATTCTCTCCGGATCGGCATTAGAATTTGGAAGCGATCTAATAGTATTTATAACATTTTTTAAATTAGGATATTTAGCATTATTATTGGTGTCTCGACGTTGTAAAATTTCTTTCCAAGCATTATCAAAATTTAATTTAGTGAGGCTTTGTTTTTCTTCCATTGTAAAATCTAATGCTAATGCAATCCATTCTTTTTTTAAAGCATCTTCATCAAAACCGCTAATAGTTTTAATGACGAAAGAAACGTTATTGAATGATGTTTCTCTATTATAAAATAAGCTTACAAATGGTTGAAAAACTATTAATTGTGATAAAAATGTGTCATTTATTGGTAATCTTTTACGAATTTCTTCTGCAGCAGTCACATAAAATGTTAAACAATTTTCTCGAATAATTTTAACAATGTCTACGTGACCTTCCAGTAGTAATTCGTTAAGATATTCCTCACATTCTGAACCCAAAGTAACTTCATTAAGATCTTTTTGATTCTCCTTTAGAGAGAATGCAATATTTTCAGAAAATGGTTGTAAATGCTCTTCTTTTAAAAAATTTTTGCAGATTTGGAAAAAAAATTTTTTGGATTTTGGTTGTAATAAATGAATTCTGGTTTCTAATGCTTGAAAAAATGCATTAAATGCATTAAAGAAATTTAAAGTATATTTTAAAAAAAGAAAATAACCTTTTTTTCTACGTTGTTCATCATAGACAGTAGATATTCTCCAGAATTTTTTTTTTCCCTTACAACCATTTCGGTAAGAAAATATTTAATTGTATCCCAAGATTCAAAAAGTCGTTCGACACATAAATAATGAGACAGCCAGCGTGTATCACATAATTTTAATATTTTGCGATTTGTTTTTTGGAAACATTCACAAAATTCTCTGAAAATTGCTGTACGTTTTGGGCTGCTGTTCAAATAATTAGAAATTTTTTTTATAAATTCATTGCAATACGCAGGTATTTTATTACATGCAGTATGCGCTGCTAATGCAGCGGAGTGGCAAGGGCATGTTAAAGTTAGTAAACGTGGACATAGTTCTTCCAACTTTTTTTTGAACAATAAGTATTTCCCTATCATAACAGATGCGTTATCGCACGATAAGGCAACAATATTTGGAAATGGTATCTGCAGTTTCCACATTTCACATTTAAATGCCTGAAACAACTTTTCTGCGCTTGAATCTTTGGCATCAATATCGATTAATTTGACTAATTGCGAGCGAACATCTAATGTCTCCGAATCAACGTATCGGACAAAAAAGTCATCCATTTATTATTAGATATGTCTGATGTTTCGTCAATAAAAACTGATAACTTTGTATTTTGAATTTTATTGACGACACGATCCGTCTCAATCGGACACAAAACGTTTGTAATAATGCTTTTACATTTCGTTCGACTCATGCTCATGCTTTTCAATACGTCAGGATCTTCTCCTATTTGTTGAAAAAATGTAAGAATCTCTGTTGCATTTTGACGAGAAATGTTTTTATCAGCAATTAATGCTGCATATCTGATTTCCGCGGATTTTTTCGCTCATTAAATGGCAAAAGAGATTTATTTTGCATATTTAAATCTTCTAAATTTGATTGATTTTTTTCTAGATATTTTTTATATATATTTATATGTGTTTTGGATTCTGCATGACGATGGATTTGCGATAAACTACTAGCGATAGATTTATCGCAAATCAAACAAAAAAATAAACTTTCGTCATGTGGCACTTCACGCAACCAAAGTTTAAATTCTTCAATATCTAACCATTCTTTTTTAAATATTGATTTACGCGATTTTTTTATTGGTATCTCAACATTATCTTTACTATTATTATCAGATGATAATGTATTCTTTTTAATATTATTTTGATGATACGCAGAGTCAGCATGTCTTAATATGTATGTTGAATTGCACGAAAAAGTTTTACATATTGCATATACTGCTGTTACGTCCTGGCCTGCACGAAGGAAAGGCCGCTCGAAGGTCGTAACAGCGTTTTCCCGAAATCGGAGTGATTTCGGGTCGAACGGACTGTCTGGCCCTTTTGCAGATCAACGACTGGATAGTCGCTTTTACCTGGCTTATTTCAGGGGTCCGTTCGTCGGTCCTTTTCGATAAGGGAATTAAATCCCTTTTACGCGGGATAGGACCTTGTGCGATCTCGGGGGATATATGAAGGAACGCAGGGGTTTAAATAAGACTTTAAATTCGCGTAATGTAAATAATTATCATTCAAAAATTATTATTCAAAAAAAATAAAATCTTAATAATATTCGGAGAATTAGACATTTGAATTTGTGGACATGTATAAACAATTATATATGAGTGTGTGTGTAACGTTGATGTGCTATGAGGCGGTTGAGGATTCGCGTTGGCTTTTGATCGTCCCGTTTCAATCGGAGAGCGCGTTTCAATGCTCGACGGGCAGCGATTTCCACTACTTATTAAGTTTAGTCGCGATTCCGGGGATTTATTCACTTCCGTGATCGTAGAAGAATGAAAGTACGCACTGTTGGCTGTATATTATTTGGTGAGCGGGTTGGCAGCTATAGGTTGATCCTCAGGATCGATGGTTCCTTCGAGTGGTGTGGGCGAAGGTGTAGGTTGACTGGTAGCTGGTTGTTGAGCCCCGATGGTCACAATGTATGTTTAATGCGAGGATCCAGAAGTGTGTAACTGCCACGACGTAGGCGGAATTAATAGAGAGCGTTCTTGGAAGATTCGCTGCTTTTATACTATTCGTCAGTAGTAATACTATGCCGGTTCTAACCCATGGGGCTCCGAGGGGGGTGCGGGGCGCGGGGGTTCTCCGTGGCGAGGGGTATGACGTCACGCGGGGCGGGGGTATCTCGTAGGCGCGGGGGCTGACGTCACGCGGGTGGAGGGGGATGTTTCGACAAAGGAGGGGGAGTTTTCTGAGTGCAATATTTGTAGATGGTATCTTTACGACTTTTTTATGAGGGTTCTTAGACATTTTCCCCAAAAAGGTATAGAACAAGCGCCGATGATTGACAATTTTATACCCTCGTTAATATAATTTTATTATGGAAGCGCCGATGTCCGGCTGCTCGAACTTGTCAACGGAGCGTTCTAGAGTTCATTAAAACTATGTTTTTCATTTTATGGACATTTTATCATTAGGAAAGGAATGAAGATTTTAGGGCCGACGCTGCGACGAATATGTCTAAACGTGATTTAATAGGCCTCTACCTATTTGCGTTGACGTTCGGCAGCTTGTACCCTCGCGGAAAATCACCCATAAAAACGAGAGCGAAACATTTTTTCTTAATATTTTTAAGGAATAATGCAACGTATCGGCGCCAACGTTCGGCTGCTTTGTACCCTAGCAGAAAATCGGTCGTAAACAGATAGCGAAACATTTTTCTTAATATTTTTTAAGGAAGAATGCAACGTATCGGCGCCAACGTTCGGCAGCTTGTGTCCTTACTCCTCTATCCATAAAACCGATATCTCGGGAAACTATCTTTTGAGATACGCCAAATGTTAGAAAAGGAGATAGAATTAGGTGAAATATATATAAGGAGGATGAGAGCGCATCAAACCATAGTACGATTTGAAAGCGCATAGATGCAGCGGTGAAAAAAGTTTAGTGGTTACTTTCTTGTATTAGAAGTGTTAGTGGTATAATAGTGAATAAAAGAAATAATGGAAAACATCGAGCAGAACGAACGCGACTTGTTGGAGCGGTCCCGCCAAGTCACCACCTTGGGCGAATATTTTGAATGGGCGCTGCGCTGCGAGGAATTTATCAATTTGCTCGAAGAAAACAGCCGTAACAAGCGTCCGCGACTCTCGATTGGAAATAGACAATCTTTGGTGGCTAGAATCGCGCGACTCGAGGGTGCAAAGACTCGATTGCAGAGACAGTTTATACCCAGTGGTGGTAATTACAGTGGCGATAATAACACGGGAAGACTCGTTTGGCGAGAGATCGATACCGCGTTCGAAAATCGGATACTGACAGGTGCGGTGATTAACGCAGACTATATCGAACCGCGACAATTTTTGGAAGACGCTAGTAGTGTAGTACTCGAGCAAGTGCAAGATGTTATAAAAATACACAACTGTGCAAAAGTAAATACTGTGTTCAACGGTGAGTTTGTGACAGGTGATAAGCGCGCCAACAAAAGCATTAACACGCGAAATTATGAACTCTTTCGCACGTCTGATTTACACGAGTGGTATGAGCGGCATGTCATCGAATCCACATTGGCGTCTCTCGAAGAGTTTCAGGAACGTGATAGCGGATGGGCATTGTCACGAATCCTCGATCTTACGGTCAACGTCAACAAGTATAATTCAATGCGCGCGGGGTGTTATCTAAACTTGTCGCGAGAAATTGTGACAAAGAGAGCGGTGGTGAACGTGCGATCAACGGACAATGCATGTTTCGCATGGTCAGTGGTGGCCGCTCTGCATCCAGTTGCAAAATATAGTGAGAGAACATCGTCATATCCGCACTATACGACAGTGCTAAATTTACAAAACATTGAGTTTCCGATGACGTTAAACCAAATAAAAAAATTTGAACATATAAATAACATCTCAATCAACGTCTACGGCATCGAGAGGAAGAAGGAATTATCTATTCTTCCGATACAGCTCACTGATCGGAAGAGAGAAAAACATGTAAATATGCTGTATGTGGAGGAGGACGACAACGTTGGACATTTCGCGTATATAAAAAATCTATCCCGGCTTGTCAGCACGCAACTGAGCAAACATGACCACAAGAAATATATCTGCGATCGGTATGTATATTTATTGCAAATTATATAATAATTGTAAATAAAATTGTAAATAAAATTGTAATTTTTTTTTCTTTTACAGATGCTTGCACTTCTTTAATTTGAGCGAAAAATTGGAGGCTCACATTGCGGACTGTCGAGAAATGAACGACTGCGCTATCCGATTACCAAGCGATAAAGACAAGTGGCTCGACTTCGACAACTACAACAGAAAGGAGCGACTTCCCTTCGTGGTGTACGCCGACTTAGAGTGTGTGCTGAAGAAGACGCCGGAACATGCGTCATACTCCCAACATCACGAGGTATTTAGCGTTGGGTATTACGTGCAATGTTCGTACGACAACTCACTATCCGCGTATAATTCTCGCCGTAGTATCGATTGCGTTTCATGGTTCGCCGAAGAACTTAAAAATTTAGCGCATCGCGTAAAGGGTATTTTGTCTGATAATGTCCACATGACAAAATTAACGCAAGATGAATGGGAAAAATTTCATAGCGTCACGCAATGTCACATTTGCGAAAAACCGTTTGCGCCGGATGATACACGCGTACGCGATCATTGTCATCTGACCGGGCGATACAGGGGTCCCGCGCACTCAAACTGTAATCTAAACTACAAAGACTCTTATGTCATTCCTATAGTTTTCCATAATCTATCCGGCTATGACGCACATTTTATCATAAAAGAAATAGCTACCGCGTATGAAGGACGCGTAGATGTGCTTCCAATAACAAAAGAAAAATACATTTCATTTACGAAGACTGTCAATAGTACCGACGACGATAAAGATCGGAAAGCTTGCATGAAATTACGATTCATCGATTCATACAAATTTCTCAATGCTAGTCTTGACAAATTGGCATCTTTTTTGAATAAAGATAAGTTAAAAATTTTGCGTTCCAATTTTTCCGCATTATCCGCTAACAATTTTGAATTATTAACGCGAAAAGGTGTCTTTCCGTACGAGTACATTGACTGCGTGGACAGGCTGCAGGACACGCGTTTACCACCACGCGAATCGTTTTACAGTTCTTTAACCAGTGACACTGTATCCGAGAGCGACTACGCACACGCCGTCAACGTGTGGCAGCAGTTCTCCATTCAAACCTTGGGTGAATACAGCGATTTGTACTTAAAAACTGATGTCTTGTTGTTGGCAGATATATTTGAAAACTTTCGCGACACTTGCATCGCGAGTTACGGACTCGACCCTACGTATTATTATACTCTTCCTGGGTATACATGGGACGCCATGTTAAAACATACACGCGTAAATTTCGAACTGCTTACCGATATCGATATGGTTATGTTTATTGAACGGGGTATACGCGGCGGTCTAAGTCAATGTTCAGGAAGATACGCGCATGCTAATAACAAGTACATGCAGTCGTATGATCCATCGAAACCATCATCATATTTAATGTATTTAGATGTAAATAATTTGTATGGATGGGCAATGTGTCAACCACTGCCTTATGCCGATTTTCGATGGGTCGACGATGTATCTAACTTTGACATCTCGTCAATAGCGCTCGATTCACCTACAGGCTATATCCTCGAAGTAGATTTAGAGTATCCACAACATCTTCACGACACGCACACTGACCTACCGTTTTGCCCGACACGTGACAAACCGCCCGGCAAGCGGGAAGATAAGCTTCTCGCAACGTTATATGATAAGAAGCGTTACGTCATACACTACCGCAACCTGCAGCAGTGCACGCGTCACGGCCTTCGCGTTACAAAAATACATCGCGTATTACAATTCACTCAATCCGCATGGCTCCGCGATTACATTGAACTAAATACAAAATTTAGAACACAAGCGAAAAATGATTTTGAGAAAAATTTGTACAAATTGATGAACAACGCGGTATTTGGCAAAACGATGGAAAATGTGCGTAATCATGTAGATGTAAAATTATTGACAAAGTGGGACGGACGATACGGAGCAGAGGCGATGATAGCGAAACCAAATTTCCATAGCAGTAGCGTCTTTTCAGAAAATTTAATTGCCGTAGAATTACGTAAACTAGAAGTAAAATTTAACAAACCAATCTATGTTGGTATGTGTATACTCGACATATCGAAAGTGTGTCTGTACGAATTTCATCACGAGTACATGTCACCGCTCTATCGTGACAGATGTCGGGTAATGTACACCGATACAGATAGTTTAATATATCATATTAAATGCGAAGACGTGTATGAAAATATGAAACGCGATATCGCTAGATTCGATACGAGCGATTATCCAATTGACAACGCGTACAGTATACCGCTTGTGAATAAAAAGGTGCCAGGTCTAATGAAGGATGAAAATAATGGCGCGATAATGACTGAATTTGTAGGACTTAGAGCAAAAATGTACGCTTTGCGAGTAGATGGTAAGAAAGATACAAAAAAGGTTAAAGGTGTCAAAAGTAACGTTGTCGCGAGAACGATAACATTCGACGATTATACGCGGTGCCTGAACGACGAGATTGAAATGACACGTAGTCAGTCATGTATTAGGTCGAAATTGCATGAAGTATACACCATCTGCGAGACAAAAATTGCTCTAAGTCCATACGACGATAAGCGGTATATCATACCTGATTCGACCGACACATTACCATGGGGACATTATCAGATACCCTTATAAAATATAATGTAATATAATGTATGTACGATATGTTATGTAACATATGTGTATGTATTTCATATATTGGAACGGAAAGGATGTATTAATAAAGATTTTGTATTTCACATATTTCATGTATATTGTAATATTTCAAATACTTTTATTTGTTGTACACATTATATATTTTTTAATTTTTGAGTAATTAATAAATACAATTTGTATGAATTAAATTGCATTGTCCTTATGTATCCAAGAGTTGTGCGAATTGTCAAATCCCAGCCATTTTACGTAAACCTCGTCACCCCTCCTGCGCAGTACTTTCTCTACGAGATATACGTCCGGATAATTCGCGCTATGCAACTCGTGCTCGTAAAACGCTCCAGCGACAGATGTTTTGCGATAGTCCTCGAGTAGATAGGTTACGGGATTAGTATGCTGCACTTTAACAATTTTAAACACTTCGGTTGTCCAATTTGGTGTGTAACCCTTCTCAAAAAGTTTCTTGTACTTGCTAACGCGTACCGGGTCACCTACTTTGAACTTTGCCGGAGCGGCAATCTTTATGTTACTATATACCGTTTTTAAAAGTTTATCAGCGATCGCGGGGTCGCATGCCGATCGTTCGATGCTTGCACGCGTTGTAATCCGATATGAGTTCCGCCAACGCGTCGATCCACTTGTAAGTTCCGTTCAGCGTAAACATCTTCCACATGTCGTTCTTCAGCGTGCGATTGAATCGCTCCACAACCGATGCCTTCAATACCGAATATGTAGAATAGTGATTGATGTTATGTTTCCGTATAAGCCGTTGCACGTCGGCGTTATAAAATTCTTTCCCCATATCGGTTTGCATGTTTCTCGGGCATCTCTTGCTATCTCGAATTATCTCGGCGATAGCGTCAGCCGTCTCGCTTCCACCTTTACTCTTGAGTGGTATGGCCCACGCGTACTTGCTCAACACATCGATGACGGTGAGTATGTAGTGGTAACCTCTGTTGAAACGGACGCATCTCGACGATGTCAGCTTGCCACAGGTCATCGTATCCCCGCACTATGACGTGTCTTCGGGGAAAATTTTTCCTTGCCGGCGCGTGCAGTTCGTTCACCAACTGCCGTTTCTCCAAACTATGTTGTTTCATCGCTTCGTCGGTTTTTCTCGATCGCCGTTTGTCGCTCGTTTTATGATTCATTTTCGTTTGTCGTTCTTCAATAGCCGTTCGTAGCCGTTCCTGACCCGTTCTTGAGCCGTTCGTAGCCGTTCCTAACCCGTTCTTGAGCCGTTCCTGACCCGTTCGTAGCCGTTCCTGACCCGTTCGTAGCCGTTCCTGACCCGTTCGTAGCCGTTCCTGACCCGTTCGTAGCCGTTCCTGACCCGTTCGTAGCCGTTCTTGACCCGTTCGTAGCCGTTCCTGACCCGTTCGTAGCCGTTCTTGACCCGTTCGTAGCCGTTCCTGACCCGTTCTTGAGCCGTTCCTGACCCGTTCTTGAGCCGTTCTTGAGCCGTTCTTGTGTTGTTTACTTCCGTTCTTGACCCATTCGAAAATCGTTCTTGATTCGTTCGCTGCCTTGTTCATAGTCGTTTCTAACCCGTTCGTAGCCTTTCCTGACCCGTTCACAGCCGTTACTGACCCGTTCGCAGCCCTGCTTGAGTTGTTTGTAGCCTTGCATGTAGCCTTTAAAGACTTGTTCGTAGCCTCGTTCGCAGCCCTGCTTGAGTTGTTGGTAGCCTCGTTCGCTGTTGCTAGGCCGTTCATAGCCTCGTTCGCAGCTGTTGCTAGGCCGTTCACTACCACTCATTGTAGTTAGATAGTAGTTCGATAATCCTTCGTAGCTGTTCGATAATTGTTCGTAGCCGTTCGATAACCCTTCGTAGATGTTCGATAACCGCTCGATAGCCGCTCCTAACCCGTTCACTGCTGCTCATTCAGGTTGATAGCCGTTTCTGAGTTAGCGTTAGCCGCGCGTTGAAGTTCGTTTATCACAATCTGTATTGCCCGCACATCCTTCTCGAACGAAGTCAGCTTCTCATCTGATTCTTTCTGTTGATTCATCAATCTTTTAACGCAGGATTCCACATACAGTTTGTTGACGGCATCGGTGTCAGCCTCAGGTTGCGCTACACGACGAATCTTCCTCGACCTTGCGTCATAGTCCGTAACGACGCGACACAGAGCGTTTTCGTGCACATAACTTTTCACCAATCTATCCCAAGAACCGCTTGTGCCGGTTGCATCATTTCTTGGTTCGAATAATCCAAATTTGTTGATAGGCATTTTTTTCCACCGATGAGTGACGCTGATCGACTGATTAGATTTGTCGAGACACCATTCAATTTATAATAATGCCTGCTTCGCGAAGTTCCTCGATGATCGACAGGATCTCATTGTCGTGAGCGTTGTGGCCAGCTCGGCGCGAAGCGTCCAGCAATCGTACCCGATCCACTAGCTCGTTGGGGTCATCCCAGTGTATGTAATCGATCTTATTGTCGGTTAGCGCCATCGCGTGAGGCATGAATACTCCCTTTCCAGATTTTTTCTTTTCAATCGATATCAATGGTGCGATTATATGTTTGTACTTGTATCCCCTGTTGCTTCGTAATTGGCCTTGTGTGTCATAATTGCGTTTATGCGCGTTCGTCGCCAATAATATACTCTTGTATTTACGCATATCATCCTCCGTGTAAATGTCATCATCGGGAATTCTCTTGAAGATCAATTCGTATAATCCTGGTGTACCAATGTACCTCACTTCATCTATAATTATAGAGTCATATTTGTCAATGTCGAATCGTTTGTTACCGAGACGCATTTCATCCTTGTCGAAATAGACACCGTACACGTGATCGATTTTCCTTTCTTTGTCGCCACCGAGGAGAGTGCTCATGTATTCTTGTCCCAGTGATCCCAAGTGCTTTCGCAACATTTCTTGACCTTCCAGCGTTTGTAATGTGTTTCGAACAAACGATGTTTCGAGCGTGCTGCCCGAGGTTTCGAAAACATTTTCGTTTGCGAGTGTTTCGGGTATCATAGGTTGTATGATTCTCGTTGTCGCGAACGGTGTAGAGCTTATCATCGGTTCATCCAATAAAGCATTCGATGTACGCGGTGTCGATGAGCGATTCGGGTTTGACCGTTTCCTCTTTTTCGGTGTCGCATCATCCTTCTCCTCTTCCTCCTCTTCCTCCTCCTCCTCCTTGTACCGCTTGATGGGTAAGATTTTAATCTTTGCGGTACTTTCCGGCTCGTTTTTCACCGCGATCGAGTTGTCGACAATCTTTTGTAGCGGCTCAATAATAGGTCTAAAATGGGTCTTGACCGCGATATCGTCATCGATCTTACCGGTCTTCAAAGCGCGATGTTTCTTGCGGATTGCTTCACTCGTTTTCGCAATCTCCTTCGCTATCTTTTCACGTTCGCGAATATTATCGTTCTCAGCCATGTCGGTAGAGTGTCGAACGCTCGTGTTTCACCTCTCTCGACAGAACATCGGCAACGACTAATTGTTTTGCGGTATCGCGAACACGTTAAATCCGTTTCTGTATCGGCCGTTCGTAAGCGAGCTATCCTTATCTATCACTAGAAATCCATACTTTTGCTGCCAACAAGTACGACATAATTCACTGAAATCCTCGTATGACATGTCAGTATTCACGTGATCATTGTACACATGTTTCAAGTTGGTACCGTCCTGTTTAAACAAGATTAGCAGGTTTGCGTTGTCGCGTATAAGATGTTTCGGTATTCTTCGGCGTATGTCTGACAGAGATAGAAGCAGTCGACGTTCGAGTGGCGTCCCATTGAAAAGTATTCTCTTATCGTATTTTGTTTGTCACACGCCACGTCATCGAAAACGAAAATCGAGTTTGGACATGCTTCGCTCGGTGGAATGACGTCACTGTTATTGGAGAATGTAAAATAGCCGATTTCATCGATCGACGTCAACAAATTCTCCAGATATCGATATTTTAGCTGTTGCAGCGACTTTGAGTACACGTACACGTTTTCAAAGCGGACGCCGTGCGGGCTTTCTATCAAACTAATCAACACGTTAGTTTTACCGCAATTCGAGGGGCCGCAAACGATCGCGCGTATAGTAGTCGGCAGTATCGTACCGTGTCTACGCATCTCCGCGTTGTCCCCCATCGATCGTAATCTGGCGTCGTAATTCGTCACGCGTATCGCGAAAGGTTGTCGCACGAAATTCATGTTCACACTCCTGACTGGATCGAACGTCTGCCTATTTATAGCTGCGCGGAACTGCGAATTGCTCAGTAACGAAAAAATGTTTGTCTTGCTATCAAGCCCTTACGATATTTGTAATTTGAGCGCCGAACAGCTACAATTTGTGTCGAAAACAGTTTTATTGCGAATGTGCGGCAATTACGTTCACTGCGTGTGGGACAAGCTTCCGGAACATATAAAGGCGGATTTGGAGGTTCAAACTTATCGCCGCTGTTTCGAACATTACAATCGATCGTGGCAGCGAACGCACATTGACGGTCCAGCACCGATGATAAAAGATTGCAGCGAATGTCAACGAAAATAGGTAGAGGCCTATTAAATCAGGCGATAAACGCACTTCCGATCGAATTCCATATCCCCGGCTATCAGTTTTGCGGTCCGGGCACGCGACTACAAAAGCGATTAGCCAGAGGCGATCGAGGTATCAACCCATTGGACGCGGCGTGCCGTGAACACGATATAGCGTACTCTCGAAGCAACGATCTCATCGAGATACACGCGGCAGATAGGATACTCGCCAAAGAAGCGCAAACTCGCATCGTTGCGAGAGATTCGACTCTCGGTGAGAGAGCCGCCGCCACAGCTGTCTGGGCAGCGATGAAAGCCAAGACGAAGTTCGGTATGGGCCTGAAGACGACAAAGATGAAGACGAAGAAAAAGATGGCGAAGAAACGAATACTTCCGGTAGCGAAACGTGGGGGTGTATTACCGATTCTACCAATGTTGGGTGCGCTCGGATCTCTGGTCGGTGGAGCGGCTGGTGTAGCGAAGATGGTGAACGACGGAAAAGCTGCACAACGTCAGTTGCAAGAGATGCTACGTCACAATCGCGCCATGGAAGGTCACGGATTGTATCTCGCTCCATACAAACACGGACGAGGAGTTTCAACGAGAAAAAAGGGGGAAAAAAAAAAACGTCAAAGAGACGCTAAAAATGCCTCAGGGCGTAACTACCAACATACAATTGCTACAACTGGCAAAACGTATGCACATTTCGTATTTTAGAGGTGTTTTCATGCGTGATTCATTACCGATCGGTGGTATATATCGAAACGAGAGCGGCATCGTAAATTTGGATAACGCTAAAGGATCGGGTACTCATTGGGTAGCGTATGCAAAGAGGGGGAATCGCGCTATATATTTTGACAGTTTCGGCAATCTTCGACCGCCGAATGAATTGGTGCGATATTTAAATGTGACAAAGATACAATACAATTACGCACCTGTTCAAACTTACAATCAAAGCATCTGTGGACAATTGTGCTTACAGTTTCTCCGAGCGGTCGATGCATGTGAATTTAAAGACTGACATCGCGCTATTTAACTCAGTATTCGTTAAACAGTTTTGCCGATATGTCTATGACATTCACACTGACCGGGAAGAGTAGTGTTCTCGCGGCAAACTACTTTCCCATCGTAGATTTGAGCGACGATGAATACGAGCTAGGTCTAGCGGATTTTGAGACTTATCACACGATATCGAACGTGAATTCCTCGAATAATAAATTTTACTTTGGCAAAGATGACGCGGAAATTACGATTCCCGAGGGATCGTACGAGCTGCAAACGATACATGAGTTTTTGAAACATGCAATTTTACGAAAACGTCCGCGACACGCTGTTCATGACGATGATAAAAAACACGCTGACACCACGCATATTCGGACGAATGACGACGGTGACTTTGAAGATGGAGAATATCCAATAGTGCTCCGCGCTAATTATAATACGATGAGGAGCGAGATCAAATGCGCCTACAGAATGAATTTTAGCAAGCCTAACAACATTGGATCGCTGCTGGGATTCTCGAACCGTATACTGCAGCCGCGAAAATGGTATAAGTCGGACATGCCGATTAATATTATCAACGTGAACATTATCCGCGTAGAATGTAATGTGACCGCGGGCGCGTACAGCAACGGCAAACTCGTTCATACGATACATGAATTTTCACCGAGGGTACCACCAGGATATAAGATATCGGAAACACCTGCGCACATCATTTACTTGCCGATCATCGTGCGGAGCATTACGGATTTAACGTTACGCGTTGTCGACCAGGACAGACGATTGCTCGATTTTCGAGGAGAAGAGATCACCATTAGATTGCACGTACGACGACGACAGCGATAACGTACGTGTGTGGCGTATGAGATGCTCGTGTTGAACAGATCGAAAGATACGAGAGATAACACAATCTTTACGGAGCCAGCAACAACAACAACAACGTCGACATTCACTAATATCCAATCATCCGGTTGCAGTAAGAAAAAGAAACTGAACGCATCAAACGTTGCGTTTTTACAATCTTTGGGATTCGCGGTGCGAAACATCTGAACAATGACCGACATCCTCAACATTGGAGACGAGCCAATCTTCGACGATCGCATCGTCAAGATCGAGACTCACACGTACAACCCGTTCGCTAACACAACATTCGGACACAGTGATGAGATAAGAATACCCATACAACAACAGGATCTGTATACGTTGCCGTATGAAAGTTTCCTATACATCGAGGGAGAACTAAAGATAAATAAACCAGCCGAAGGATCTGCTGTGATACTGGGAAATAATTGTGTCGCATTCATGTTCGATGAGATTCGATACGAACTCGATGGCGTGGAGATTGATCGCAATAGAAACGTGGGAATAACAAGTTTGCTCAAAAACTATGTAACGATATCATCCGATAGAAGCGTGATTATGAGAAACGCCGGCTGGACTGATCCGACTACTGCGAATGGAAACTTCAATTTTTGCGTACCGCTCTACATGTTATTGGGATTTTGCGAGGATTACAGACGAGTGGTGATGAACACTCGTCATGAGTTAATCTTAATACGATCGCGCAACGACAACAATTGTCTGATTGGAGATTCGACGCTGGAGCCTGTGATCAACATATTCAAGATACAATGGCGAATGCCGCATGTGTTGTTGAGCGAGATTAAGAAGCTGTCGATGCTGCGCGCTCTGGAAAGCGGACATTACCTCAGCATGGGTTTTCGCTCGTGGGATCTGTATGAGTATCCGCTATTGCAGCGTACAACCAAGCATTCATGGGCCATTAAGACAGCGACTCAGCTGGAGAAGCCACGATATGTTATCTTCGCTCTGCAGACAGGTCGGAAAAACATCATATCTGAGGATATGAGTCGATTCGACGATTGCAAGATGACCAATGTGAAACTCTATCTGAACTCGGAATGTTATCCGTACGACGATATGAATCTGGATTTCGATAAAAACAGATGGTCGATTCTGTACGATACATATGCGCGTTTCTGCAAGAATTATTATGGATACGAGTATCTCGAGCCGAGTCTCA
Source organism: Prenolepis imparis (assembly GCF_030444845.1). Classification (NCBI taxonomy): domain Eukaryota; kingdom Metazoa; phylum Arthropoda; class Insecta; order Hymenoptera; family Formicidae; genus Prenolepis; species Prenolepis imparis. The sequence continues at coordinate 17,697 of NW_028141348.1, read as the reverse complement.
CCGTCTCAATGTTTCTACGTAACGGTCCGTTCGTGATCATCGATTGTTCTCGACAAAACGAATCGGTCAAGAGCGCAACCGTGGATGTGAGATTGGAATTCGAGTGTAAGGAGAATGTGCCGAATACCACTGCGTACTGTCTCATCATACATGATCGCGTGATCCAGTACAACCCGTTGACCAACGTTGTGCGCAAAATCACCTAAACACACCAACAATTTAAAGAGAGGGGGAAGCATAGCAGAATATAAATCAAAGTGTTATGAGATAGTTGCCATTCTTCTTTTTAACTGATACATCGAAGAGAGAGAGAGAGATCTCGTCATGTCCGTACCAACGTTTGTGGATCTACAGGGATTTATCCTCAATAAACAATTCATTGTAAAGGAAGCGGCAATCCTGAGAAGAGGATTTATTTTGTCACATTATTTTTTCGCATGTCCTGTACCATGGAGTGTACTCATAAAATCGGAGAGACACCAAGCCTCATGGTTGACTCGAAATCATCATGGATTGCAATGGGAAGATGGAAACGTTCCATACAGCATGGCTCAGCGTTTGATTACAACAGCTATCATTGGTGGACCACATGAAGAAGAAGAAGAATCCATTCTCGTATATGTAAAAGGACTTGAGAAGTGAGAATGGTTAGCCGATATATTGGATGATGCGGGAAACGGTTTCATTATTGAGACCTTGGATGCTGATTACGACGATATCGAGTCTCTAAATAATCTAGATGTTAAAAACACTATGCGATGTGGAAAACATGTTAAGAATTGCGCATTACAAAATGTATTCAAAATATTTAACTGGTGGTCGCAACGCCAGAAAGAATTGCAAGATTTGGAAAAATAAAATATTTAAACATTAATGTGTTTTATCTCTTATTCCCCCTTCCCCAATCCTTTCCTCACAAATCGTTTCTAAGAATTCTTTTTATCCGAGTGCCGTTTCCCCTTCTCCTAAATTTCATAGCGCCAATAGTATTCTAGAATCTCCCACCACATTTACCCCACTACTTTTAAAAATAAGCGTCACGTATATTCTTAATTTTATACGATCAGTGTAGCGTTAACCGTTCATACTGGTGGTTCACTTTTAAAATCTGGAAATATGTACTACGCTAAAAGAAGCAGTGGCTCCGGCAGACCTATGAATAATTACGTCCCGAGTCGTGATGACACTCCATCGTTTGAGAATAAATGTGACGAGTAAGTTTAACTTCTTTCTATCTTTATATTTTTTTTTTTTTTTTTACAAATTGTATTATTTTCAAACTAATTTCATTTTTACAGCATTTCATTGGAGCGTCGTGCGGTTCGTATACTAGGCAGACGATACGCATTGACAGCTACGGAATTTAAATTCCTCGAAATTGGTATCAAAGTGGATCCACCGAGTTACGTGGAAATCGCCATAGGAGATCATCGAGGAAAGGAACTGATACTATCTCTCGAAGCGTGGAAAGGACTCTACGAGCAACGTCACAATATTCAGAATCTGCTTCGAAACGATTTTAAAGATGCCTACAGTTTTATAAGCGTTGGACCGTTAACAGTGCGAGTTCGTACGATTAACGATGCCAAGTTAATAAGTCTTGAATCTTCAAATGTATGCATGATGATGATCGAATCGACGTTACACCGTATGTTCGATCTCGATCCTTGCATTGATGTAACTTTTGACCGATTGGTTAAAATTACCAATACAGTCGATATCAAGTTTACGCAATTTTCAAATATCGCGTCCAATGTAACGAATCCTAAAGAAGTATCAAATGTAATACGCGCTAGCGACGCCTTCAACAAGCATCAGCTCATCGATTGCGAGCTGGCAGCTTTAGTTTTTAGTCCATAATATGTAAGAAAAAAAATATTTAAAAGAAGAATAAAGAGTTTTTAAGTCTAAATTATGATGTAATTTCTTTGCATGCATTTCCATTCTCCATCTTTCTCCCACCCATAACCAGTCCCAGCTCTCATACGTAGCTCGTTGCACGGTCTTTGTGGGGGATGACGTCATGCGGGGAAGGGGGAACGTGACGCTAGAGACTGAGAGGCTAGGGATCGCGAGACTAGGGACTGAGAGGCTAGGGATCGCGAGGCTAGGGACCGAGAGGCTAGGGACTGCGAGAGAGGTAGCGCTTAGGAGAGAAAGAGAGAGCGCGAGGTGAACGCGAGAGAAAGAGAGGGTGTGAGGCGAACGTGAAGGAGAGATATGTTGCGGCGAGGAGAGAGAGAGAGAGAGAGAGAGAGATGACGCGAGGTTAGGGACTGCTAGAGATAGCGCTTAGGAGAGAAAGAGAGAGCGCGAGGTGAACGCGAGAGACAGAGATAGCGAGAGGCGCATGCGAGAGATGACGCAGTGAAGGAAAAGAAGAGGAATTTTTAAAATGAATATATTAATTTAATATTAATTATTTTTAATTATGAATAAATGTGTATTATACATTTGTGTGTGTGTGTGTGTGTGTGTGTGTTTAAAAGAATATAAATGGATATAAATGTATATAAATGTGAATATATAAATGTGAATATAAAATGGATATAAAATTTTAAAAAATATATATAAATGAATATAAAGATAAGAATATAAAGATGAAAATATAAAGATGAAAATATAAATGAATATCATAATATATAAAAATTGTCGGTGATGGAGGTGGCTATGGTAAAGCCGACGATTGTGGATGCGAGGCGATGAGGCAGCTGAATGCTAGGTGCTGTGAGAAGCGGAGGCGACGGCTGGGCGGGGACTCCTGCATAACAGAAAATTTTTATTAATTATTTTAATAATTTATAATTAAAAAGAAATACTTACTAGTTCCAATTTTCCACCACAGGTTCTGGTGGATATGGCTCTAGGCCAAACAGTTCCCGAAGAGCATACATGTTCTCCCATAGCCAACTGTTATTGGCATCCATTTCCCGCGCCTCTGCAGTTTCGCACCACATTTCTGCAAACATTTGTCGATGTTCCCACCTCAGCATTCTCACCCACTCTCGTTCAGTTAAACCTTGCTCCACCACATGTTGCGACCGTAAATTTTGCACAATGTTATAGATCATCTGAAAAATATGAATATTTAATATATATCTAAACATATCGCAATATTCTGTACAATAGTTTTAAATAAATTGTACAACTTACTATTTCGGGGAGCGTACGGCGCAGAAAACCTCCAGTCATTTTTTTCACTATTTTTTACACTCACTTCGCTCGGCGACTGTTCGAGACTTTTTGATGTGGAGACAGACTCTCTCTCCATAAGCTTCAACCCCACCCCTCTCAAAATTATCGCAATTCTTCCTTAAAAGATATTTAGAAAAATGTTTCGCTCTCGTTTACGACCGATTTTCCGCGAGGGTACAAAGCTGCCGAACGTCAACGCTTTTACATTTGCACCCCTATAAATAACGTTTGACATGTTCGTCGCAGCGTCGGCCCTAAAATCTTCATTCCTTTCCTAATGATAAAATGTCCATAAAATGAAAAACAGTTTTATGGCTTCGGGTAGCCATAAATCACAAAGATAATCAGTTGCCGAGCATGCTTAGACCCCCCCCCCCTCCTTTGTCGAAACATCCCCACCCGCGTGACGTCAGCCCCCGCGCCCCCGAGATACCCCCGCCCCGCGTGACGTCATACCCCTCGCCGCGGAGAACCCCCGCGCCCCGCACCCCCCTCGGAGCCCCATGGGTTAGAACCGGCATAGTATTACTACTGACGATAACAAAACTTGTTTACAGAATTAAAATTTCTTAAAAAATGACACTATTAGCTGTAACATCAATTAACAAAATTCGGTATATTTACACCTATAAAGATACAAACAAAACTGATAGCGGTACAAACGTCTGCAGGCAATTACAAAACAGCACCCGTATACAAAATTGAAATATCCCAAAAATGACATTATTATCTCTAATATCAATTTTGAACATTCGGTATATTTATACCTGTAAAGGTACAAACAAAACGGAAAACAATACAAACGTCTGCAGACGATAATAAAACAGCACTTGTTTACAGAATTAAAATTTCTTAAAAAATGACACTATTAGCTGTAACATCAATTTTTAAAACTCGGTGTATTTACACCTGTAGGGGTACAAACAAGACGTAAAGCAATACAAACGTCTGCAGACGGTAACAAAACAGCACCCGTTTACAGAATTAAAATATCTTAAAAAATGACACTATTAGCTGTAACATCAATTTTTAAAACTCGGTGTATTTACACCTGTAGGGGTATAAACAAAACGGAAAGCAATACAAACGTCTGCAGACGGTAACAAAACAGCGTTTACAGAATTAAAATTTTTCATAAAATGACACTATTATCTGTAACATCAATTTTTAAAACTCGGTGTATTTACACCTGTAGGGGTACAAACGAAACGGAAAGCAGTACAAACGTCTGCAGGCAATTACAAAACAGCACCCGTATACAAAATTGAAATATCCCAAAAATGACATTATTAGCTCTAATATCAATTTTGAACATTCGGTATATTTACACCTGTAAAGGTACAAATAAAACGGAAAGCAATACAAAAAAACGTCTGCAGACGGTAACAAAACAGCACCCGTTTACAGAATTAAAATATCTTAAAAAATGACACTGTTACGTCCTGGCCTGCACGAAGGAAAGGCCGCTCGAAGGTCGTAACAGCGTTTTCCCGAAAATCGGAGTGATTTCGGGTCGAACGGACTGTCTGGCCCTTTTGCAGGTCAACGACTGGATAGTCGCTTTTACCTGGCTTATTTCAGGGGTTCGTTCGTCGGTCCTTTTCGGTAAGGGAATTAAATCCCTTTTACGCGGGATAGGACCTTGTGCGATCTCGGGGGATATATGAAGGAACGCAGGGGTTTAAATAAGACTTTAAATTCGCGTAATGTAAATAATTATCATTTATTCAAAAAAAAATAATAAAATCTTAATAATATTCGGAGAATTAGACATTTGAATTTGTGGACATGTATAAACAATTATATATGAGTGTGTGTGTAACGTTGATGTGCTATGAGGCGGTTGAGGATTCGCGTTGGCTTTTGATCGTCCCGTTTCAATCGGAGAGCGCGTTTCAATGCTCGACGGGCAGCGATTTCCACTACTTATTAAGTTTAGTCGCGATTCCGGGGATTTATTCACTTCCGTGATCGTAGAAGGATGAAAGTACTCACTGTTGGCTGTATATTATTTGGTGAGCGGGTTGGCGGCTATACGTTGATCCTCAGGATCGCTGGTTCCTTCGAGTGGTGTGGGCGAAGGTGTAGGTTGACTGGTAGCTGGTTGTTGAGCTCCGACGGTCACAATATATGTTTAATGCGAGGATCCAGAAGTGTGTAACTGCCACGACGTAGGCGGAATTAATAGAGCGTTCTTGGAAGATTCGCTGCTTTTATACTATTCGTCTGCCCTTCCTATAGGGCAAAGAGCGTCTTCTTTTCTTGTGACTCATAGTCATACGTTCGGTGTTTAATCCCCTTTGCGCAACGTATTGCTTCCTTGTATGAAGAGTTCTTTCCTAATTCCGATCTTTGGTCTACTGATAGCGTGTGTCGATCGTGATATTTCAACATTACCTATGACTTATTGATCAAAGTGTAGGTTTCGTAATCTCACCGATCGAGTTGTTTCACAATCACTGTCTTTCTCCGTTTAATTCTTATAACTAATTTCGGTCTTATAATTAATATGTTCGCGGAACGCGAATCTGCGTAAATCGGGGAGGAGAAAAGAATCGTGCAGTCCACAGGACGTAACAACACTATTAGCTGTAACATCAATTTTTAAAACTCGGTGTATTTACTCCTGTAGGGGTACAAACAAAACGGAAAGCAGTACAAACGTCTGCAGGCAATTACAAAACAGCACCCGTATACAAAATTGAAATATCCCAAAAATGACATTATTAGTTCTAATATCAATTTTGAACATTCGGTATATTTACACCTGTAAGGGTACAAACAAAACGGAAAGCAATACAAACGTCTGCAGACGGTAACAAAACAGCGTTTACAGAATTAAAATTTCTCATAAAATGACATTATTAGCTGTAACATCAATTTTAATAATTCTGTATAATTACACCTGTATAGATACGAACAAAATGGAAAGCGGTACAAACGTCTGCAGGCAATTACAAAACAGCACCCGTATGCAGAATTGAAATATCCCAAAATTGACATTATCAGTGGCACTGTCCGCTCTTAGCATCCTTCGCAAAACCTTGCGAAGGGTGAGACCCCTCACCACGTCAAGATGGCGGACAACGAGGGGGGGCTTCTGCGACCTAGGTTTGATATATTTTTATCTGTAGGGATACAAACATAATAAAAAGCGGTACAAACGTCTGCAAACGATTACAAAACAACATTCGTTTACAGAATTAAAAAATGACACTATTAGCTGTAACATCAATATTTAAAACTCGGTGTATTTACACCTGTAGGGGTACAAACGAAACGGAAAGCGGTACAAACGTCTACAAACAATTACAAAACATCACCCGTTTACAGATTTATAATATCTCAAGGAATGACAATGTTAGCTCTAATCTCAAAATAGAACATTCGGTATATTTTTTTTTAGGGGTACAAACGGAAAACTTATGTTGTTGTTTTCTACGATGTACGTTTGCAACGTTTTCATGAATTTACTTTACAACATTTACCTCACATGAAGATAGGATTAGGATGAACGGCGGACTTCGAATACTTGATTTGTTGGCTTCTACGGCCTAGATTTGTTATGTTTCCATGATTTCAACGTGCCGTATGCACTTTTGATGAAGATAGGATCAGGATGTACGCCGGATTTCGAAAACTGGAACCGCTGGCTTCTACGACGTAGGTTTGCCTAGTTCTCATGATTTCAACGTACCGCATGCACGAATGATGAAGATAGGATTAGGATGAACGGCGGATTTCGGAAACTCGATTCACTGGCTTCTGCGACCTAGGTTTGCCTCTCTCTGTCAATATCTTTGTCAGAGTTCAGCAAGAGCATCTCAAATATGGCACAATTGGAAGCAAGTTTGTTGGAGCAAGCCACAAGGGTGAATTCGGTGGAAGAATATATTGTGTGGGAGCAGCAATGTGACGAATACATCGAATCACTGGAAGAACAAAGTCGAATAAAACGACCACGATTACCGATCGGAGTTCGACAATCGCTTGTCTCCCAAATGGCGCGTCTCGAAGGGTTGAAGAATTCGGTACGCAGACGTTTTGTACATGCAGGTGCTGGAAGCAATTCGCGAGACATCGGACTCATATGGCGAGAGATTGATACGGCGTTCGAGAGCCGCATCTTGACTGGTGCGGTGATAAACAGCAATCACATTGAACCTCGTCAATTTCTAGAGGAGGCCAAAGACATTGTGATCAGATACGTGCAAAAAGTGTTGCAAAAACACACTAGTGTGAAAGTGAACACTATATTTAATGGCGAGTTCATGTCGGGCGATAAGCGTGCTAATAAAAGTATGAATACGAAAAACTTTGAAATCTTTCGCACCTCCGATTTACATGATTGGTATAAACGCCGCGTCGACCCCACACTAGCATCGCTAGAATAGTTTCAAGAACGCGATAGTGGTTGGGCATTGTCGCGAATAATCAATTTAATTGTAAATATAAACAAGTATAATCCAATGCGTGCGGGATGCCACATTAAATTACCGCGAGAAATAATGAACAAAAGAGCAGTGGTTAATGTGCAATCAAAAGACTATGCATGTTTTATTATAATGCGCGTATTATTATACTCTCCCCGTGGGACGCCATGTTAAAGCATACACAAATTACGTTCGAATTACTTACAGACGTTGACATGATAATGTTTATCGAACGGGGTATACGCGGCGGTCTGAGTCAATGTTCAAACAGATATGCACACGCTAATAACAAGTACATGCAGTCGTACGATCCATTGAAACCATCTTCGTATCTAATGTATTTCGATGTAAATAATTTGTATGGATGGGCAATGTGTCAACCATTGCCTTATGCTGATTTTCAATGGGTCGACGATGTATCTAATTTCGACACATCATATATCGCGCTCGATTCACCCACAGGCTACATCCTCGAGGTAGATTTAGAATATCCACGACATATTCACGACACGCACACTGACCTACCGTTTTGCCCGACACGCGACAAGCCGTTAGGCAAGCGGGAAGATAAGCTTCTCGCAACGCTATATGATAAGAAGCGATATGTGATACACTACCGCAACCTGCAGCAATGTACGCGTCACGGCCTTCGCGTTGCAAAAATACATCGCATATTACAATTCGCGCAATCTCCATGGCATATATTTACAATTAAATTGATTATTCGCGACAATGCCCAATCACTATCGCGTTCTTGAAACTCTCCTAGCGATGCTAGTGTGGGGTCGATAACGCGACGTTTGTGCCAATCATGTAAATCGGAGGTGCGAAAGATTTCAAAGTTTTTCGTATTGATACTTTTATTAGCACGCTTATCGCCCGACATGAACTTGCCATTAAATATAGTGTTCACTTTCACACTATTGTGTTTTTGCTGTTACGTCCGGAGCGCAGTCGCGGCGTGAAATTCGCGAGAAATAATTATCGCGGTCCACGTGCTCGGATTATCGCGCTGAACAACGTCGTATTTCGGAAAACCTTTCCGGGGATACTCACGACGAAGGGTGTTCTGCCAAGGCTACACGCAACGGTTCAATGTCTTGGGGAGTGGAGGGTGTCGCCTTAAGATTCGTACGAGGGAGTTGCAAATGTTACTCAGGAGTATGGGGATATTATCGAATATAATCCTGAAAACATTCGAGGGAATCATCGACGGAGTGGAAAATTGTAATCACGATGTTACCATCGGTGTCGATACGAAAGGTTTCTTCGCCGTTGATGTACCGTAGGTAAGCGATCTGACAACGGTAACAGTGGAGATGAAGGTCGCGAGTTACCGACAGTCGATGGAAGTTACACGCTGAGCAAAGTATTCCGGTTGGTAAGTTACCGATTACGAGCAAATGTTTGGCAATGTTCAACCATTCGTTTCGAGCAGTACCGCGTAAATGGCAGTCTACACAAAGGGCGGCATTTGTTTCTTTATTAATAAACCCGACTGATATTTGGCAGTAAGGGGTTCCCTGTTCAATCTTCTTCCTCTTCGGGAAGAGGCAAGATGTACGGGGCGGTGAGGTACTGAGGCCTTATTGGGCACATGGGTGAATTATTTAAATAAATGGAATTAAATAAATGAATAAAACGTTCGCGTTATTTTATTCGGAATTCTAGAATATTCATTGAGTGTGCTACGTTAGCTTAGTTTGCAAAAGAGAAATCGTCGAGACCCCTTTTTTTATCAAGGGTCTAAGGGTCAGTTTTATGACTCTAGGCAAAAAACAGAGTTTCACTTTTATGGCCCTTGGAAAACGCAGTTTTCCAAGAGTCTTTACGAATATTCTAGAGACCACGTGTAAAGTTATATTTCAAATTTCGTAGAAAATATTAATTTTAAATATGTTTAAACAATAATTATACACGCACGTGTTTGAAATTATTTCGATAATTTGGCTATTTGTGACGGCAAATAGTCTTATTCTTTAGTACTAGAATCTTAGCGTTGAATTTTATTATTTATTTCAATTGTTTATAATAGTTGAGACTTACCTTAGTGGATCTCTGGGGGGTGGACAGTGGTTCCCCGATGCTCTGGAATAGGCGCGTCGTAATGGGTGTGCAGATGTCCGCCCTGATTTGCAAATACCGGGTGCGACGAGGATCGTTGTCCGGGATGTCGTCTCTCGGAATACGAGGGTTCTCGATTTCGATTGGAGTCAATTGCACTGGCCACTTTCTCAGTTTAACGTCTTTATTATTAACAGCGAACGGCGCGGTTCCGTCAAATAAATTATCGTACTCTGAGTCGTTATGATAGTAGGTGCCGATGAGATTTGAATATTCACTCGATGATGCCGGATAATAGAGTCGCGCGGTTAAACGGCGAAGTTGGTTTTTCCTGCCTGCACGGCGTGTCTTAGGCATAATGATTTATAATATAAAACATTATGAATATTGCGTCACTTTTACAATAAGTCGACGTGCGGCGGTCCTCACTGTCGGTTATTGTTCCAGTGCGTAACTACGAGCGGTTCGTCCTCTCGAAGTAGTCAGAACAGAATTCAGAAATTATAAGAAAAGTGAAATCGTGCGGCAGCGACGAGCGGTTCGTCCTCTCTAAGTCGCAGCTTGGATTACACTAAGAAAATTATTTATATAATAGATTTTCACTACACGTGCAGATTGGAAGAACTCGTTTTAGAATATTTTAGAAATACTAAAATCGTAATATTAGAATAGTAATAATATTAAAGCAAAATATTATATTGGAAACGCGTGAAATTGGAATTGGAATTGTTTAAAATAAATGTGGAGAATTATTATAAATGAAACACACACTTTTATTCTAAATTAACACTGCACGATACAAAGTTAACTAAAGTTAAAGTTTTAATACTAGAGTTAGGACTTATAATATTAGAGTTAGAATGTTAGAATTGAATTAGATTTAGAATTAGGAGAGCGTTCAAGGTATGACTGCTCTAGTCGGAGTCGCGATGTGATCTGCCGGATTTTGGGACCGCTCTGAGGTCCTTCGTTTTCGGTGGCTCGGCGCTGCGGCGGCCCGAGAGTGGGAGACGCTCGGTGTGGCGGGGGCGTTTCCCCGTAGTGGAAAGTTCCTAGACGTTACGCAGCGCCTCTCCTAGTCACTAGGCTGAGTTAGGCATCATGGCCGGCACTGGCGCGCTTTTCAAACAGCGCTTAGAGGACTTAGAATTTATTTCATGTGAAAGTAAAAATTTTATGTGACCGGACGTGACACCTCCCCCCTTAAGAGAAAATGTTGGACCATGTTCCAATGCTCCTCTGGCAATCGTGTTGAGCATAGAGGGCTTTTCCATGGGAAACATGATATGATCGCGGAGGCGATCAAGGTCCTCGCTGGTGTAGATGCCGCTAGAGGCGAGTGAGTCGGGACTCACGTATTTCCATGATGGTTTGGTTAGCGGTTTGATCGTTGACGGTGCCATTGATTCCACGAGTTTTGGCGTCAGTCGATACCAGGTGCTGCGGATTTGATACAACGCTGGTAGAAGTCCGTTGCAGTCCCTGAGTGTTCCAGATTTTGTGATTGTATTTTTGATCTGGGTAATAGGAAAAGGGATTTATTCTGGTGGGTGACGGGAAGCTCGTTGTAGCAATTGTACGTAGACCTCTTCCTTCTTTGGCTCGATGTCGTCGACTTTGCATTCTTCTATGTCCAATAGGGAGAGCGTAGTGATATTTAAACCGCGGCCACCGCAATCATAGCCTATTAGCCCGTTTGAGGCTGAGGCTAACAGTACGGTTATAGCTAAGATGGTTACGTATGTCTTCATTCTACTGGGGTTTGTCGACTACTGGCCGGTCCTCCGCTGGGGCATCCAAGATATAGTCGTCTGGTTCGGAGTGGGGGTCTTCCTCGGTGGGTGCCCGATGCGGCGAGGCTTTTAATTTATCCTCGTGTACAATTCTTGTTTTAGTTCTACTTATAGCTAACTTAACATTATGATTTCCTAAAAGATTAATTATTTTATAAGGACCCGTGTATTGGTCGCCCAATTTTCCTTTGCTCGGTTCTTTCAACAAATATACATAGTCTCCTGCTCTGAATTGTCGAGTATTAACTCTACGGTCATAATAAATTTTTGATCTTTGTTTAGCGGCAATTAGGTTTTCGCGGGCGATAGCCTGAATGTCTGTTAATTTGTTAAAAAGAGTTGTGAGATAGTTAGCATAGCTTTCGTCCGCGACGTCGGCGACGTCAGGATTGCTGGAAGGTGCCCTGGCTATCCTCCCGAAGACTAACTCGTGAGGGGTGTATCGCGTCCCCTCATGTACGCTCGTATTATAGGAGAATGATGCTAATTTTAGGTATATGTATATCCCACTCGTTATTTTTATCTACGTACTGTTTTAGGTATTCCCACAAAACGTGGTGGGAGCGCTCTATTGAGCCATTAGATTGCGGCCTATAGGCCGTAGTTTTAAAGAGTTTAATTCTAAATTTCTTCGCTATATTACGCATTAGGCTATTTAGAAAATGCGATCCCTGGTCCGTTAATATAGCTTTCGGTGCTCCGAAAACGCATATTAATTCATTCGTGAATGCGTCTGCTACATTAATCGCGTTTGCAAAGGGATCGTTAAAGAATACTTAGTTAGGAGGTCTTGTACAGTGAGTATATACATGTTGTTAGTTCGCGTAACGGGTAATGGACCCATGATGTCCATCGAGACCTTGTCGAAGGCCGCGTCAGGTGTATCTGTCAATATCATGGGTTGTCTGGTTTTTACGCGGACCAGTTTCTTTAGTTGGCAAGGGCGGCAATTTTTGATGAACGTTTGGATATCGGTTTTCACGCCGTTCCATTGGTAGCGCTTTTTCATACGTTGGTATGTTTTGGAAATACCTTTATGGCCGCCAATCGCCGAGTTGTGGTTTTCGACAATAATATTTTCTCTCTCGTCCTCCGGTGGGACGGAGATTTCATTCCTACAAATAAATATTTTTACATTGGTTTCGCTTAAGACGCGCGTTAGCAATGAGTATACGATATCCCAAGGGACATTATCGATGTCGCCTCTGATTATCGAGATAGACGACAGCTCCGTTTCCCTGACGACGTCTAAAAGCGATCGAAATGATTCTTTTAGTATCTCTCTTTCCGTAGCTCCCGATTCGCGTTCTTCAATGACAAGCGATATAATTTGGCCATTTCCGTCGCAGTTTATTCTTGCCCTGGATAGAGCTGCTCCTCTAATCATAGGCAAGGATTTACTTTCTCGGAGTATGTGAGCTCCGCGGTCGACTGGTACGCCTTGTTGTGTGACGAAGATAACAAGGTTATCTTTTCGCGTAGAGAAGTTATCTGGAATAGGTACCACTTGTGGTCCCATTCTAGTTCCTTGGACGAATGGTTCGTTTATGTTGTCGAAAATCGGGGCGTTGTCGCTAAGGTCGGAACTGTTGTCGTTCTCGGTCTCGCTTGTTTCACCCGATTCGTCATTAGCTTCGGTTTCGCTAGAAGATCGCGGGTTCGGCGGATCATCTATATTATCGTTTTCCGCTCGTTGCGGGGTTTCCTCGGTTTCTCGAGGCGCTTCTTCGGTTTTCTTTCTTTTAGCATTGAATAATGACTCTTCTGAGCTGGAGAGCTCTCGAGTCTGTTCGAGGGGTAGAATTTGTTCTATTTCGTTTAGCTAAAGAGTTAGATGGAATAGGGTTTCTGGAGAGTGCGTCGGCGTTATCGTTAATTTTACCTGGCTTATACACTACGTTATATTCGTATTCCGCGAGTTTAAGGCGCCATCGGATGAGTCGTGAGGTGGGATCTGTTACGGAGTGCATCCATACCAGCGGTCTGTGATCCGTGACTAGCGTGAACTCCGTCCATTGTAACGTGGTCGTCACGACGCGCGTCCGCCCCAGTCTAATCGCGGAAGCTTCTCCTTCCATCTGTCAACCGCGCGCTGCCGGGCCCTCGCCCTCTCCACTTCCGCCGCTCTTTGTGTCAGGGCCAGTCCCCGCTCGCGGAGGTCCCTCTTCTGATTGTACAGTTCTTTGTACACCTCCGCTAGCAGAGACCATGGTATCGATCCTGACACCACACACGCTGCTTCTACGGGGACGGTGCGATAGGCTCGGACAAGCCTGACAGCCAGCTGCCGCTGCAATTCATGCAGCGACTTTACGCTGGCGACTGTCAGGCTGCCCGACCACACCGGAGCCCCGTAGAGCGCAATGGACCCGACCACCCCCATGTAGAGGCGGCGGGTCCTCTCCTGGGCCCCCCGATGTTGGGCAGCAGTCGGCCAATACTGTTGACCGCCGCCCTAATTCGAGGGGCCAAGCGACGAAAGTGATCCTTCCAGTCCCAACGGCTATCAAGTGTTAGTCCCAGATATTTCATCTGGGGCTTTACTTCCATTCGGACCCCTTCTACCGAGATATGGGACCAGGGTGGCCCTCCCCTTCGTTCCCCGGAGAAGAACATGATCTCTGTTTTTTGGAGGGCCACCCTTAGTCCCAATGCGCGAATCCGGCGAACGACGAGAGTCACCCCCGCGCGCGATCTGCGTGCGGCTTCGTCCCAATTATCCCCACGGGCCAGCACCAGCGTGTCATCGGCATAACACACCAGGTGCAGGCCCGCGAGGAGGGCGCCCCGCAGCACCCAGTTGTATCCAAGGTTCCACAGGATTGGTCCAAGGACCGAACCCTGCGGAACCCCACAGTATACTTCCCTTGTGTGCAGCTGTTTGTACCGTCCCCTGTATGTGATGCACCTATCACTAAGATAGTTTCCGATCACCTCCTGAATATAAAGAGGCACTTCGTGATAGCGAAGCGCCTCTCGTATATATCTCCAGGGCAACGTGTTGAAGGCGTTCGATATATCAAGGCTCGTCGCCAACAACACGTCGCCCCGGCGGACCGCCTCATCCGAGAAGGCCTTCACGCGCAGTACCGCATCTATCGTAGATCGACCTTCTCGGAATCCGTACTGACAGTCCGCCAGATCGGGCCCTACCCGCGACAGGTGCAGTCTGAGGCGGGCCGCAATAATACGCTCAAAGAGCTTGCCCGCCTCGTCCAACAAACAGATGGGACGGTACGCCGCGGGAGAGTCCGCGGGGCGCCCCTCTTTTCTTAGCAGAACGAGTCCCGCCTCCTTTCATATGCGGGGGAAACGTCCCGTTTTGAGGCAGTTGTCAAACAACTGCCTCATCCGGCCTCCGAGAGCGCTCAGCGCGATGGGATCCCAGGCCTTTCCTGGGATCCCATCAGGCCCCGGGGCGGTATTTTTTGCCCGAAGCCTGCGGATTACCCAGGTGAGCTCCTCCCCCGTTATTTGCAAGTCCTCGGTCCAGTTAGTTTGGACCTCAGGACCTGCTGGTCCTTCCCCACCCTCCTCTCCGCTGTCACAGGGGAAGAGAGTGGAGACGACCTCCTCCAAGAATCGAGGGTGGAGACCCTCCGTGATCGGCGGACCCCCTGATCGCAGTTTCTTTCTAACGATCAGATAAGGGCGCCCCCACGGGTCCCTATCAAGGGTCTGCAGGAGCTCGTCCCATGCCTGAGCTTTCGCCTCCTTGATGGCTCGCTGAAGGGATTTCTTTGCAGTTTGATATCCCTCCAACAGCTCGGCCGCCTCTGCTTCTTCATGGCGCCTGCGACGACAACGGGTGTACCTGCGGCTTGTCCGGATACATATGGCTCGGAGCCTCGCTATATCCGCGGACCACCAGTACACTCTCCTCCTTTTATTGTCGGCCTGGCACCGCGGCATGGCCGTATCACATATATCGGTCATGGCCGCTCGAAACCAGGCCGCCTCTTCATCCACGTCACAGGCACCAGGCGCGGGAGTTTCCTCCATCGCCTTTGCAATAGCGGCCACCCTCAAGGCGTCCCTGTCGAGATGCTTGAGCGCCCATCGGGGGGGCAGTGGTCTACCCCCGCCTGGAGAGCGCGGCTGACTGCCCAAGGAGGGGTCCGAGACCTCCATCCGTATGTATCTGTGATCAGAGAGGGTCTCAGACCCCCCCATCACACGCCAGCCGGTCACCATGCGCGCAGCTCTGGGAGATCCCCATGTCACATCGACAATTGATCCCCCGTTCTGCCGCACACAGGTGTGAGTCGATCCTTTGTTTAAGACTAAGAGATCGAGCTCCGCCCCCCATTCACCAAGGACATCGCCCCTTGCATTGGTCACGGGAGAACCCCACTCGCCAGATTTGACATTGAGGTCCCCCATGACCAATACCAAGCCGGGCAGGAAACGGTTAATCTTCGCCCCCACCCGTCCCAGATATGCCTCGAATTGGGCAAGGTCCCTGTTTGGCGAGAAGTAGACCCCCACCACGACGATCTCCCCCCATTTTGCGATCACATATCCCTCACCGCTCCCCTCAATGGAGAGCGGGAGGGAATTTGACCCCCTGTCCCCAATAATGGCGACGGAGCCCACTGTGTCCCCTAACCAATTTGTTCTTGGGAGGACCTGATATGGCTCCGCCACCACCGCCAAGTCAATATTCCACTCCGCCATGTGCTGCAATAATAGGTCCTGCGCCCTGGCGGAGTGATTAATATTTGTTTGGAGAAGGCGGCTATTGTGCAACATTTATGTTTGCACAGCCGCCTCCTCCTGGCAATTCTCCCTAGGGGCCACTTGGGCCGCATCCTTGGGGGGGAGGGGAGTTGTCTCTCCTTCTTCTTTCTCCTTCCCCTTATCTTTGCTTAACTCTTTTGAGTTTTTGACCCCCCCTTTCTTTCCGGCACGGGAGTAGGAGCATCCCCCTCCCCCGTACAGGTGATCAGCCTTGCGCCCATTGTCACGGCAGAACGGGCAGCAAGGCCGGTCTGTGCAGCCGGCAGCTGTATGGCCGGGCTTTCCGCAGCGGTAACATAGTCCGCTGCGGTCCACCTCGGCCGTACACGTGGCCCTGGTGTGGCCCGCTCCCATGCATCTGTAGCACTGCAGTGGACGAGCCGCCAGGGCTTCTACTCTTGCCGTGATCCATCCTATTTGTATTGGACCCGAGCGCAGGATCTTGCTGGCTGCAAGAGCCGGGCATTGCACCCAGCAACTCCCCAGATCGCCCCTAGGGGATCTGGTGATTTTACCCACCTTGATGTTCCCCTCAGGACAGGCCCCCAGTTGAGGCCAAGGCCTCGACTATTCCCTCTGGGGATGCCGAGTCGTCTAGGCCAAAAACCCTGAGCTCGGCCATCTTTACGGGTACGGAGACCCTCACTCCTTTCGGCTCCAGAGCCGCCCTGAGGGTCTCCGCAAGTTTCTGCGCTTTGTCTGCGCTCCCCTCTCCTACTACTTCGTAGAGGATGCCGCCAGTAGCAGCCCTTCTCGGCTTGAGAGTGGGGATCCCGAAGTCCTTGAGACGAACATCTTTTTGGACCCCCGCTACAAGCTCCCCGAGTTGCCTATTAACAGGTTGCCCGGCGGAATCCGTCACCTCCATAGCGTCCCCCCCCTGAACGGCCATACTAATCAGTATAGCCGCTCTCTTGGGGGGTGGACTTTGGTTTTCTTCTTCGCCTGAGGCTGAGGGGTATCCCCAGCCTTCAGGCGCACTGCTTCCTCTTTATTAGGAGTCCCCTTCTTCTTCTCGGCGTTGCCCCCTTTAGGCAAACTTCCTTTTGGGGGCTGCGCCTTTTCTACGGAAGGCTTATTGGCCTTCCTTTTGCTCCTCCTTGATTCCACTTTGGTGAAGCTGCCCTTTTCCACAGCTATCTTAGTCTGCTGCGGTGTGTCGGACTTCCTTAGTGGAGCTGCTGGGGCTTTGGAAGGCTACGCTGTCGCAGCGCCCTTAGCTTTTTTCCGCCCCTCTCGGGATGTGGAAGTTTTAGAGGGATTAGCCCTCTCGAGCATCTCCTCCCGGACCCTCCCCCCGGACTTCAACGCTGCTGCGTATGATGTCGGGGGGGCGGCCCCAGGCGGTTCCCTCTTTTTAGAGAAGGAATTCCCGAGCTCGGGGCGGAAGTCTTTATCCGCCGGAAGCCTCTCCTCGACCACCGCCAAACGGGCCGAGACCATCTCAGTACTCTGCGTTGATACCACTGCTT
>NW_028141347.1:0-72670 GCF_030444845.1 Prenolepis imparis | reverse complement strand
AAGCAGTGGTATCAACGCAGAGTACTGAATATTGGTAACATATTAATAGGCCTAAATTCACTTGCTTTTCTGGCTTTTTCTATTTTTGGAATCGGTATTATCGTAGACGTTTTCCAACCTTCTGGACAGCAACCTTCCCTCAAAGAGTTATTTATTATATCAATAAATTCCTCTTTTATTACGTAAAATACTGCTTTAAGTATATCACTAGTTAATCCCTCCTCCGTGCCTTTCTTTTTTGGTAGTTCCATAACAATTTTTTGTAAATGCTCTATTCTAATCATCTCATAATTTTCCATTATTCCCTCGCTTTCAATAACAAAAATAATTCTTTTACCTGGACTTCCTAACTTATCTCTACTTATAGATTTTACTATGTTCTCAATACTCTGTATATAATATAAATTAAATTTATTAGCTATATTGCACCCTTCAGTATTATCTAATATTTCAAAATCTATATTCTCTATTTTTTTTGTAACCGTTGGTTCGCCCCTTATTATTTCTTTTAAGGTTTTCCACATAGATGTCGGATTTCCCTTGTTATGATCTATCATATTTTCATAGTATTCTTTTTTCTTTGTCCTGATTAGTTTAACCACTGCATTTCTTTCGATTTTAAACTGTGACCAATTTTTATCCGTGTCATCATACAACGCTTTACTGTACGCCTCATCCCTTTTAGTCGCTGCTTCCCTTATTTCATCTGAAAACCACTTTTTCCCTTCCCATATTTTCGGAATTCTAAATTTTTTTCTAGGTGCTGTAGCATCCAACGCATCTACTATATTATCGACAAGTTTCTTCGCTCTCACACTGACATTCATATCTTTTTCCTAATTTATTTTCCACTAATTTAATAAATTCATCTACATTAAACTCTTTAAAATTCCTAGCATTAAATTCTCTGTATTTATTATCAATTTTATTCGCATTAAGATCAACTTTTAACCACGCATGGTCCGTTATTTTAGGTTCATGAATTACTTGCACTTCTATTTTATTATTAGCGTAAATTAAATCTATAATTGTCTTACTATCTTTCGTAATTCTCGTCGGTTTATTTACATATTGTTTCATGCCTAAGCTCAACATTGTCGTTTGTAACTTCTTTGTATAAAACGAGTCCAACATAATATCTATATTAAAGTCTCCTATTACTATACATTCTCCCCGTATTATTAATTCTTCTATTATATCCTCCAGAAATCTCACGAACTCACCATGCGATGAACTCGGTGAATGATATATTACTGTTATCACTCCTTTATACAATTTATCTTTCACCTCAATCGCAGCACACCAACAATTCGCTTCTAACTTTTTTACTAATACTATCTCATATTTAATATCGTCCCTTACATATAAAAGAACCCTTCCTGTATTTCTGTTTTCAGCATCACATCTAATCATACTATACCCCGTTACGTTCACTTCACAGTCTTCAATTTCAGCAGTCACTCTGGTTTCTGATAACGCTATGAACGCAGGATTCATTTTCTTCATAATCTGATGCTGCATCTCGTCTTTATGCGCCATCAAACTTTGCGCATTTGTATACAGTATTAATTCCGTTTCCTTCTGTAGTTGCTATTTATCTTCCTCCCATCCGGCCCTCCTCTTCTCCTCCTGTATCGCCCTCTTGAAAGTCGGACATTCCGGATCAAGTGCGCCATGCTCATCATTTATTTTCAAATTGTATGTTTGAATCTTAAACATACAATTTATACATCTTTTCTTTGTCGCTGTACATTCACTCACTTTGTGATTTCCTGCACATTTGTGACATGTTTCATTACGCGCTCAATTCTTTGCAATATGATAATAACCCCAGCATTTAAAACATCTTTTAATGTTAATGTGATTGAATACAGGACACTTTCTCCATCCTACATTCAGTTTCCCTTTTCTTAACATTACTTCATGAGTCTCTTCATCTGCTTCAATTATTACGATACCATCTTTTCCTCTTCTTCCGGACTGATATTTCTCATTTATTTTCTCTTTAACTATTCTCTTCACTATTCGCATATGAATTCCTTCATTTTTCACGTCAATTTTGTTCTGCTTCTTAATTGTACCTATTAAATCATCATCATTCAACTCCATTTCTTCCTCGCCAATATTGACAATTTTTATCTTAGGTTTCATCCGCGGTGACTCAGTAACGTTAAAGTTCTCGCCCAGCTTGGCTTGTACTGTCGCCTTTAGCTTTTCCATTTCTTCTCCAGTCTCACAGCCGAGAATCACTGTTCCCTTACTTCCTTTTTTTAACTTCGTTATTCCCATAGCCATATTCTTGATATCTACCTTTTCTTTTATCAGTTTTTTAGTTGCTTCACTCTCCTGTTGCACCTTGGGTTTGACAATTATAATATTTTCTTTTTCCTTCTCTTTAACTGCTTCACTATAACATCTTTGAGCTCCCCCTGCCAGTCCACCCGCTCCTCCTTGTATAATTCTTCTCAAGTCTTCCAGTTCTTGTTTAATACTTCCAAATTCTTTTCGAACTATTTCCTTAACCATCATTTTAATTTCCTTCTTACATGCTGTTTCGTCTTTTATTTCTTTCACAGTTTTTACAAGCCAATCTATTTTTACGTCAATACTCGATGATCCACTCGCTCCTGATATTCTATTTCCACTGCTTGATGTCGTAAACGAACCCGTAGATCCTGTAGATCCTTGTCTTTCCCTGCTGCTCCCCGCTGCTGTCGGTGCCTTCTTCATATCTGCTTCACTTTCAATTGTAAATTTCTCAAATGGGCCAGGACACGACACCAGTTAGCGATTTCTATCATAAATGTTATGTTTACTTGCACATCCTGGATGATAAAACAGTTTAATACAAGACTTGCATGCAACAACCTGATTTTTTATTGCCTTCTTACATGCCGAGCATCGATACTCGTCATATTCATCGTTCATATCGATAATTACCGGCCGAAGCTGTTAATACCAGCATAGGCGGTCAATTACCTTTGTCCAAATTCACACGTCAGCGCTTTGTGTCCACCTTTAATGTCTACCTGTCGCGTGAAATCTCGATGCCTCAATACACGAAATATAACTCTCACGCTCACAAATCAGCATATTCCTGTTAGATAACACTCATGTCTATTCCCGGTCTATGCAACTATTACTTCAATACTTTTTCGCCACTCTCCCTCACTATATAATCACTTAAAAGTTATCACTTTTGCAGAGCGATGTTTGACACGTCTTCTCTCAGAAAAAAAAGAGAGAGAGAGAGAGAGAGGGGGAGAGAGAGAGAGAGAGAAGATCCACTGACAAAAAAGTATGTATACGGCGCTGACTTGATTATTAAAGTAGTATTAATATTCGAAGACGAGCGATAAATTAATCTTTTCCATATTTCAAAAGTATATTGTTTGTACAACATTTTGCTGCGAAGCAGATGTCGGCTTGCACACTTTTTCAATTTTTGCCTCGTCTTGAAATATTGAATACCGCCAATAGTCGCCGCGCAATTAATACGGCGCTGATTTTATTATTAAAGTAGTATTAATAAAAGGCTAGCGATAAATTAATTATAGATAAAAAAGCTATAAAGCATTTAAAGCATTTGAAGTTCACGTAAAGTTCATGTATAAACCGCGCGGCGACATTGGTCAGTATTTAATAATTAAATACGTGGCAGAAATTAAAAGACTGTGCAAGCCGACATCTGCTTGGCAGCAAAATGTTGTCCAAATGATATACATTTAAAAAATGTAAAATATTAATTTATCGCTCGTCTTTAAATATTAATACTCTTTTAATAATTCTTTAAATATTGAACACCGACAATTGTTGCCGCGTGTGGTTTTACAGCGCTGACTTGACGATTAAAGGAGTATTAATATTTAATGGCGAGCGAGATAAATTAATCTTTTTCATATTTAAAAATTATATTGTTTGGACAACATTTTGCTGCCAAGCAGATGTCTTCCTGCAAATTCTTAATATTATTATTAATAAAGAAATAATAAATAAATAATATATTTCAGGTTATAAATAGTTAAAAAATAAGAAGAAACAATTAAAAACAACAAAAAATAAAAAAAGAGAAATAGAATAAAGAAGAAAATAAAGAAAAGATTTTCATCGAGAAAAAAAGGGGCAAAGAGAGGGAGAGAAAGATATAGAGAAAGTGAGAAGATACATAACCGATAGAGAGAAAATACACAGATAAAAAAGTATGTTATTGACTTGATTATTAAAGCAGTATTAATATTTAAAAATGAGCGATAAATTAATCTTTTCTATATTTCAAAAGTATATATATATATATATATATATATATATTATTACATATATATATTTATTATATACACATATATGTATATTTATATATATTATATATATATTATTACATGTGTATATATATTATAAGTATTCATTTATGCATTGTACGTATAAATATGTATCACTTTATTTTATTATACAAAATCTAATAAATAAATAATTTATTACAGCTAATAGAAAAGCCTAAAGAAGAGGGGTTAAAAACAATTAAAAGAAAAAAAATAAGAAAGAGAAATAAAAAAGATATAGAAAAAAGAAGATTTTCATCAAGAGAAGAAGATAGAGAGTGGGAGATTGAGTTAGAAGGGAGAGAGAGAGAGAGAGAGAGAGAGAGAGAGAGAGAAAGAGAGACAAGATATAAAGAAAAGAATAAATATCCTTTATTTATATCTTTTTTTATACCAAAATTGTCATATAGTTTGTTTCAAATAATTATTTAAATTTTATATATGTATAAAAATGTATTATTCTGCTTTTATATATATTACATTTATCAATATATATATTATCAAATTTAAGTTTTGTGACGTGACGCCTTTTGAGCGCCGTCACAAGGGCAATAGCTCGACCGGGGAGGGAAGGGGAGAGCCGTCCTGGGGTTGCTTCTCACACCCTGAGAGATAGCGACCTTAAAGCGAAAAGATTATATTTTATTGTTATTTTTGTTTGTATAATATTTCCTGCGTTACCGTATTGAGCGAATGTGGGTTGAAATAACCGTGACACGACTAACTGAGTGGAGGATTCCTCAACGAAATGTGCAGCAAGATTCCGGAGATCCAAGGAGGAAACTACCGTAAATGGATACCGTGCCAAAGGTCATGTATCGAGTTCCCGTCGCTACCGCCATCCCGAGATATTATCTAAACTATAAACTGTTCTAGAGATCTGATGGAAGCGCTAAAGGATACCGAGAGGCCCCCTCATGCTGCAGAGTGAGGAGAGGGCCCTATATCAGCCCATAAACACCTGCGGGAAGGATTGGATGACGGCCCGGCCAGCCTGCCAATTCAAACCCCGGAAATCAAGAATTATGAGGTGATACCGCCACGATACCGGAAAGAACGGGAAGCGAGTCTCCGAAAATCACGGGTACAAGGACGAGGGCGCCGAAGGATCGATGGGCGGATCCCGGCGGCCCCACGGCGACCGAATATCGATAGGATGCGCGAGAAATCGGCGCGGAGCTCGAGGGACCTAAGGACTCTCTCTCGGAGAGTCACTTCTGTCTGGCGTACGGAACAAGTGAGAGGGACTCCAGGACGACAATCGATCAGCCTTGCGAACCTATTGTAAGCCGCCACTCGGGTAGTTCGTGAGTAGAAATTGTTCCCGGTCCAGCTAGTGTCGTGTATTACCGTGCTGTGGGTTAAAGTCTGTCGAGTAAAATCGACAGCTTTATACCGAATTACCGTTTCCGTTTAGCGGAGCATAGTTGCTCCAGAAAATTGTTACCGCGATACTGGCTCATACCGGGTTCCGCGAAAGTGTCTCTCTCAGGGAAGTTGCCGCCGACAGTCGTCATAAGTTAAGACTCGAGAATTATATTGTATTGTATCGTATCGTATCGTATCGTGTTTTTGATGGAATTATAAGATCGCGTTAAATAACCTCGGAATTTGTGCGTGGTCGCTCTCTGCGAGTTACCGTTACCGTATCTATTGCGAGGAACTCGGCGAGAGTCGTACATATAGCGCGAAATTACCGTTTGTTTCATTTCGTAAAGATTCCGTAAATATCGTCTCGTCCCGCCTGTTCGAGGGACTTTCATGGCAAATAACGTTATATATCATCGTGGTGAGCCATTGGGGACGCCTCGTTAATACCGTAATTACCGTTCCTTAATATTCCGACATTTCGAGATATCGATTGTGAAGATTGTAGTCTCGCGCGCGTGAGGAATGCTGCGACCACATTCCGGAGTTTTTGTATACCGCGCTTACCTTCTCGCACCTATTGTTCGCTACCGGAGCTAGTTTCGATTCGAATATGTTTATATACCGTGTGTACCGATTACCTCGCACGTGGATTCCCACCGTAAGGTAATCGTTTCCTGTAATTTCGAGATTATTACTGTATCAATTGTATATGTCCTTCTAATGTTATGTGTTAAATATATTTGTTAATTAATTATTGAATATTGAGTGTCAAATAATTTCCCTCCTCTCCTCCAGAATCTCTCTCTAGCGTTACCAAAGAATCGCGCCCCTCTGCCATACACTGAGCTAGGCGCAGCCGGACCTTTATATCAAGTTTCTTAAGAGATTCTAGTTACCGTGGCGCGAGAAATCGCGCCTGGCGCCCATTTATTAGCATAGAGTTTATACTGTAAAGTACCGCATTACCGTTGACTACCTATCTCGTTACCGTATCACCTACCTACGTTTCGATAGATATCGCTCCCGATTTACATTGCACGTCGCTTTCTCGAGAGCGGCGTTCTCGAGAGAGGCAAAGACGTCGCAGTTTATTTAGATTCAGTTAAAAATAAAGTTTTTTTAATTTTTTGTTATTATACTAAAATCGATTTTAATATTAATTATTAAATTAAAATTAACTTACTAATTTAATTGTTGGATTAATTACAATTGATTCTAATTTAAATTTTTAGATTAAAATTTATTTTATTATAAATTATTATATTAAAGTTTTAATTTTAAATGATATTGAAATTAGTTGTGATTAAATTTATTGTTAAATTAATTAGTTTTGATTGTTATAATTATTTAATTAAAATTAATTTAAATTATAAACAATTAGATTAAAAAATTTTTTAATTAAATTAAATTAAAAAATTGAAAAATATAAAAGTAAAAAAATAAATTAAAAAATAATAAAAAGTAAATAAAATAAAAAAATTAAGATTAAAATTTAAAAAAAATTATAAAACTAGATTTAATTAAAATTGTTTGGTTGAAATTAAATTAATTTTTATTTTTACCAAAATTGAATTTTATTTGATATAAAATTGAATGGCAATTTGACATTACTTGAATTGAAGTTGGTTGTGACTTGGATTATTGGACTGAAATTAATTGTAATTTGGATTATTAGATTGAAAATAAACTTGAATTGAAATTGGTTGTGAGTAGTTATTGATTTGAAATTATTATTGAATTGAAATTTGACTTGTGAATTGAAATTGGTTGTTACTTGGATTGTTGGACTGAAATGAATTGAAATTTGATTTGTGAATTGAAATTGGTTGTTACTTTGATTGTTGACTCAAATTGATGATTTGAATTATTAGCGATTGAAATTTGATTGAATTAAAATTAATTGTGATTTGGATTAGTGGATTAAAATTGATTTTGAGGCTTGGATTGTTGGATTGAAGTTTGACTTAAATTGAAATTGATTATGATTTGAAATTGATTGTAATTTGGATTTTTTATTAGATTAAAATTTGACTTAAATTGATGTTAGTTTTAACTTGATTCAAATTAGTTAAATGATTTAAATTAGTTAAGTGATTTAAATTATTAAATTAAAATTAGCTTTTATTTAAATCGTTTTTATTTACATCTAGATTAAAAGTAATTTTTACTTCGATTAATATTAATTTTAACTTATTATTAGATTATTAAATTAAAATTAATTTTAATTAAATTATTAGTTTAAAGTTAGTTTCGATTCAAATTAATTAATTAAAATTATGTTTTAATTTGAATTAATTTTACTTTAAATTGTTGAATTAAAAATAATTTTTATTAAAATTATAAGATTAAAATTTTTTTTTATTTTCAAATTAATATTAAATTAAATTAATTATACTAATTTAATTAATTTTAAACTGAAATAAATAAAAACTGATAAAGTATTATTATAATAATTATTATTATTTAATTATTATTTATTGATACAAAAATTAAAATTGATTTTAATATGGAAATTGACAGTGGTTGTCTCTTAAAGTTGGCTCTAATTTGAACTAAAATTGACTTTGGTTTGATGTTGAATTGAAATTGACTTTGATTTAGATTATTTAATTATTTTATTAAACTAATAATTAATTATACCTCGAAGAAAAGTAGTTCGAACTGCTGAAGAAGAAGAAGAATTCCAGTGTAATAAACAAGAAAGAAAAGCAAAATCTGGAAGAAATGGAAAGACGGAAAATGAAACGAATGATAACTAAAAAAGATTGTCAATCTTTATCAAATAGCAGTGAGATTTGTCCAAATATAGCGCAAACTTTAACAAGCTTCTCGAGAAATATAGTAATAGATCATGTTGTTTCACAATTGGTTAATTCACCTATGAAAGTATTATCTCCAACGAATAATTAATGTTAACGATGATACTGATATAATTAGAAATGTTCACAATTCAACTACAGAAACTTTATTAAATAATGATATTACTTTCTCTATACCTAGCACATCAAATAGTACAAGCTTCTCGAGAAATATAGTAATAGATCATGTTGTTTCACAATCGGTTAATTCACCTATGAAAGTATTATCTCCAACGAATAATGTTAATGTTAACGATGATACTGATATAATTAGAAATGTTCACAATTCAACTACAGAAACTTTATTAAATAACAATATTACTTTCTCTATACCTAGCACATCAAATAGTACAAGCTTCTCGAGAAATATAGTAATAGATCATGTTGTTTCACGAAAAGATTGAGAAATGAAAACTTTCGGCGAGCTTACACCTGCGTCCTCCACCTCTCGCTCCTTCCACCCCTTTTAGAGCATAAAGCAAGGGGATAAGAGGCGAGATAGCCGACAACCCGCGCGGAAAGACGTAAATAACCCACAAAGTCGTGAAAAAGAAGCAACGACAGCGCCCAACGGTAGCCGCAATCACGGAAAGTGGCCGAGTTTCAGCAAGTTTTCCATAATCCTCCCTCTGCAGCTTTACCGCGTGTCTTTTACGGTCATGACAGAAAGATGAAGATCATGGAGCCGGAATAAACGGTCGCGCGCGCGGAAAAGTCAGCTTTCGAGCTTGCACGAGAGATATATAAAACCTAATCGCCGGATGTGTGTTCCGATCTCTCGAGAGGATTGCTCCGCGCGGCTTTCGGATTCTGATGAATTTTTCCCTACAAGCTATAACCGAGATCTCGAACTCCGGCGTTTTGCCTGTCTATGTGTACAAACGGAAAAACCTCGTTGTTTTATTTTCCGCACGAGCGTGACGCGTATCATCAGCTCCCGGGATGGCGAACGAGGTCAGAGAGTGAGAGAGGGGTGACGCATCAAACATTTAGCGCATACTTCGCGCGATAACTTTGACTACGTCCGCATCAACGCGGCTGTTAGTTATCCCGGACAAAGAGAGCAACACAATCCCGCGCGTAGAGCGTGGATTTAACGTGGTAAAACAACCCTACCTGGTGAATATCGCGCGGTGGGCAAAATTTGCGCGAAACCGAATTTCTACCGTTCCTAACCGTGCAATGCACCTAATTACGCAATACATTAACAATACACGTACTTCAAACGCGCTCCGCTCCGGCCTCTCTTTCTACCGCGCTGGATTATTATTAGTCCGCACCACACAATACCGGTTGTAATGTCCATGAAAATCTCCTTCTCTGTCGGCGGCTAATATTTAGTCTGTAATTAAATCAGCGCTGAATAGGGGATCGCGAAAGGCCGTATAAAGATAATATATTCCGAAAAATCGCGGTGTGCGTGAAACTATTTTTTAATAGATATCACGAAAATGATACATTTCGGCTACAAAGATAAACGAGTTATAAGAAATATTGCGCATTATATATGTGTGTATTTTATACTCTGATATAATTCTCGTAAATATCTATTACCATCAGGACTGTCATTTTCATAAATAATGTATATATCACTCCTGTTACGTCCTGGCCTGCACGAAGGAAAGGCCGCTCGAAGGTCGTAACAGCGTTTTCCCGAAATCGGAGTGATTTCGGGTCGAACGGACTGTCTGGCCCTTTTGCAGGTCAACGACTGGATAGTCGCTTTTACCTGGCTTATTTCAGGGGTCCGTTCGTCGGTTCTTTTCGGTAAGGGAATTAAATCCCTTTTACGCGGGATAGGACCTTGTGCGATCTCGGGGGATATATGAAGGAACGCAGGGGTTTAAATAAGACTTTAAATTCGCGTAATGTAAATAATTATCATTTATTCAAAAAAAATAAAATCTTAATAATATTCAGAGAATTAGACATTTGAATTTGTGGACATGTATAAACAATTATATATGAGTGTGTGTGTAACGTTGATGTGCTATGAGGCGGTTGAGGATTCGCGTTGGCTTTTGATCGTCCCGTTTCAATCGGAGAGCGCGTTTCAATGCTCGACGGGCAGCGATTTCCACTACTTATTAAGTTTAGTCGCGATTCCGGGGATTTATTCACTTCCGTGATCGTAGAAGAATGAAAGTACTCACTGTTGGCTGTATATTATTTGGTGAGCGGGTTGGCAGCTATAGGTTGATCCTCAGGATCGATAATTCCTTCGAGTGGTGTGGGCGAAGGTGTAGGTTGACTGATAGCTGGTTGTTGAGCCTCGATGGTCACAATGTATGTTTAATGCGAGGATCCAGAAGTGTGTAACTGCCACGATGTAGGCGGAATTAATAGTACGTTCTTGGAAGATTCGCTGCTTTTATACTATTCGTCTGCCCTTCCTATAGGGCAAAGGGCGTCCTCTTTTCTTGTGACTCATAGTCATACGTTCGGTGTTTAATCCCCTTTGCGCAACGTATTGCTTCCTTGTATGAAGAGTTCTTTCCTAATTCCGATCTTTGGTCTACTGATAGCGTGTGTCGATCGTGATATTTCAACATTACCTATGACTTATTGATCAAAGTGTAGGTTTCGTAATCTCACCGATCGAGTTGTTTCACAATCACTGTCTTTCTCCGTTTAATTCTTATAACTAATTTCGGTCTTATAATTAATATGTTCGCGGAACGCGAATCTGCGTAAATCGGGGAGAAAAGAATCGTGCAGTCCACAGGACGTAACACTCTAAATACAGTTTTTCATTAATATCTCGAGAACGGAAGCAGCTGGAGGAGCCGTCGAGGTCTCGGACGAAAGGTTTCGTCGAGCCCTTTCGTCCGAGACCTGGAACGTCAATCCATCTCTTTTGGTTCGCGAGATATTAAATTTTTAATTATCTCTAGAGATGGTTTTTCGTTAATATCTCGGGAACGGAAGCAGCTGGAGGAGCCGTCGAGGTCTCTGATGAAAGGTCTCGTCGAGCCCTTTCGTCCGAGACCTGGAACGTCAATCTATCTCTTTTGGTTCGCGAGATATTAAATTTTTAATTATCTCTAGAGATGGTTTTTCGTTAATATCTCGGGAACGGAAGCAGCTGGAGGAGCCGTCGAGGTCTCGGATGAAAGGTCTCGTCGAGCTCTTTCGTTCAAGACTTGTACCGTTTTGTGATTATTATGCCGGAGCCCCGTTAGCCGTCGAGATGCCTTGAGGAAGGCTCTCTACGTTGCCCGACTCTTACCACGAGGAGGTGGGGACGGTCTTTACAGAGTCTTTTTTTTTTTTTTTTTATTTAATATTCCGGACTCAATTTATTTCATTCGGATTCTTGTTTTTTCTCTGCAACGTCATCGTCCTCGACGTCGTCGTTCTTCTCGACGTCGTTGTTCTCGACGTCGTCGTCCTCGACGTCGTCGTCCTCGACGTCGTCGTCCTCGACGTCGTCGTCCTCGACGTCGTCGTCCTCGACGTCGTCGTCCTCGACGTCGTCGTCCTCGACGTCGTCGTTCTCGACGTCTTCGTCCTTCTCGACGTCGTTGTTGTTCTCGTTGTTGTCGACAACGGTCTCCACGTCCAAGTCGTCCGAAAATGACATGTCCGAATATATTGACACAGTATCGTCACTGTCCGGTGACGGTTCAGGCAAGATTGTCATAATACGCACCGGAATGACAAATGCTCTTAATTGGAAACTGAAAGAACAATAAAATAATTAATACAAAATTTGTTTAAAAACGGAGAAGAAGACTTATCGTTCCGTCTATTGTACTTACTCAAATTCACCGCGCTCGTGCGCCTGGAAAACTCTCTCGTCCATTACACGAGGTTCCATTTCTTTATTTGAACTGTTTCAGAATATTAACTATTAAAAACAAGAAAAATATTAAATGAGAAAAGTTTAAGTTAATATAAATGCTTACCTCTGTCAACGTCGGGAGCACGTCTTCGCACGATCTTCTCGCTACGAGAGCACAGCTAACAATGACTGGATCCAGCTCGTCGCTCGGTCGTTGCGCAGTCAAGGATCGA
Source organism: Prenolepis imparis (assembly GCF_030444845.1). Taxonomy (NCBI): domain Eukaryota; kingdom Metazoa; phylum Arthropoda; class Insecta; order Hymenoptera; family Formicidae; genus Prenolepis; species Prenolepis imparis. Next base: position 60,108 of record NW_028141347.1, on the reverse strand, counting down.
CGGGATTGAACGTGTCGGTCGGTCGTTGCGTAGTTGGCGAGGCGGCCTTCTTTGTTGTACGCCACAGGTGGCTTCTAAGGAGTCGCCGCTTTTTTTTTTTTTTTATTTTAATTCTTTTTTTTTTTAAACTACTCAACCTTTTATGTTGAAAACGAGAAGTCGGACGGGAGTGGGGTCTGCGGGATCGGAAAGGGTACGACCGGAAGTTTAAACGCTCAAAAGTCGGAAACCGGAAGTGGCGATATCTCGAGAACGGTGCTCCGTAGAGGGGTGGGGTCAACGGGTTTGGGTTCGGTTCGACCGGAAGTTTAAATGCCGAAAAGTCGAAAACCGGAAGTGGCAATATCTCATCAACGGTGCGTCGTAGGAAGTTGGGAAGGGGTGCGTCGGATAGGGTTCGCCATCGAAAGATCTCAGATAAAACAAATTTTTTTTTTTTTTCGAAAATATGCATATATTTCTTCTTTCTCGAAAACTATAGGAGATACAAGGTCCAGTTACGGGCTATCTTGTTCCTCTCTTCGAGCCCTACAAAAAAGTATTAGGACTTTTTTATAAAGGACTTATTGTTTTCGAGTTATTAATATTTCTTTTTTTTTCGTCCCTGAATGTTGCGTAGTTATTAAAAAAAATACAAAATAAGTATATATCAATCGATGGAGAATCGAAAGTTATGCATTTTGAACTATACGATTTTTTTTTTTTTTTTTTTTTAAGTCTCATAACTTTTGAAAATCATACACTACAAGTGTACTCCAATCGACACAGAATGAAAAGTTATGAATTCTGAACCAGCTTTTTTTTTTTTTTTCTTTTTTTCCCAAGTCTCATAACTTTTGATGGGGTTAAGTCTCATAACCAGGCGGGGCCTGGCCCTGACACCGAAAGCGGCAGAAGTGGGCCGGCAACGGGCAAGACAGCGCGCGGTGGAACGATGGTCGGAGGAACTACTCCGACCGAGGGCCGGTCTGCGCGCTGTCCAAGCAATTCAGCCGGTTCTATCGGATTGGCTGTCGAGAGATTTCGGACTCTCTTATAGGATTGTGCAGGTGCTCACCGGGCACGGGTGCTTCGGTGAGTACCTGCACGATAAGGCGCGGAGGGAGCCAACGACGAAGTGCCACCACTGTACGGAGGTCAGGGACACGGCGCAACACACAGTGGAATTCTGCCCAGCATGGGCGGAACAGCGCCGTGCCCTGACCGACGCAATAGGGGGAGATTTGCAGCTCTCCAGCATGGTCAAGGCCATGCTGGAGAGCAAAGAAAAGTGGAGCGCCGTCGCCTCCTTCTGCGAGGACGTCCTAACGCGGAAGGAGGTGGCGGAAAGGGAGAGAGAGGAAGACCCGGACGCCGACCCGATGCGTCGCAAGAGGGCTGGCGTCCGGCGAAGGAGATTCGCCGCAGCCGCGGCGAGAGGATAGCGGGAAGGAGTTGTGCGAAGGAGGTGGGATCGGGGGAACAGTGTTCCCTCGATCCCGCCTCGGAGGCGGGGGGGGAGAGTCGTTCCTCTCGGGGGACGACTCCTCCCCTTGCGAGGAGGTTCTCTCGGGGACCGTGGCCGAATCCCAACCCCCTCCGGGGGCGGAGGGAGCCCGATCCCCGGGAGAAAACCAAAAGAGAGGCGGAACGGAGGGGACACGATCCTCGCCTCACGGGGCGAGGTCCACGGTCCCCTCCCTTCCGCTTAGGGATACTCCCTCTATCGAGGGGTCTCCCAGGAGGTGTCCCCCGTGTCACGGCCGAATCCTAACCCCCTCCGGGGGCGGAGGGAGCCGTGATACGAGGGGGCGGAGGGCTAGCAGGATCTTTGGAGCGGGGGCTCCGGAGATCCATTGCACGCGGGCTCTCACGAGGGGGAAGAGAATGGGTGGCCCCATTCTCTTCCTTCCAGGACCGGGGTAAAACCCGGACCTTTTATCAAGGTTTGGAGCGCAAGCTCAGCGTGCAGCGGCCCCGGCGTATGCGAAAGCGATTCCCGGGGCTGCTGCACAAGCGCTCAGAGGGCCACCGTGTGGTTTTAGTGGGTCGGGGGAGTCCCCGGGAGGCATTTGAGTCCCGGTGGCGTTGATCCCAGCCCCACATAACCCTCTCACCTCCCCCGAGGTGTGAGGGTATGCGGTCGCGCATTTCCACACGTTAAAAAAAAAAAAAAAAAAGGTTAGGTTAGGTTAGGTTAGGTTAGGTTAGGTTAGGTTAGGTTAGGTTAGGTTAGGTTAGGTTAGGTTAGGTTAGGTTAGGTTAGGTTAGGTTAGGTTAGGTACAATCTACTAAGTGAAGGGGAAGGGGAAGGCAATATTTCAAGACCTGCAACAACAACCATTCTCAATGAGAAAGACTTCCCCGCACTCCGTACCAGGTCACATATGTCGGTACAGGAACAGAAGGGAAAAGGAGAAGCCGGAAAGGGACAGGCTCCATCACCGGTGCCTGCAATCGGACAGGAACAGGCTCTAATACCAGTGCCTGTACTCGGGCAGGAACAGGCTCTAACACCAGTGCCTGCACTCGGACAGGAACGGGCTCCAACACCAGTGCCTGCACTCGGACAGGGACAAGCTCTAATGCCAGTGCCTGCACCTGAACAGGCTCTACCATCGATACCGGGCCAGCCACCAAGCACTGGAGAACAGGAAACACGGAAGGCTGAGAAAGCTAGGAGGAAAAAAGAAGAACAGGAAGCACGCACGGAACAAGTAATACTGGACCCCTTGAAAGAGCCAAATCCAGGTAAATCGTACTACGACTTCCTTGAGAGGATAAGGGACAAGGGAGATGAATATAACGAGGCACCAATCCCTGACCTAGCAGCAATCGCCTCAGAGAAGGCGATGGCAATATATAAAGTGGCCGTGCTGTCGAAACAATTGAAAGGCCCATTGGTGAGACAGGCCAAGGAAGCAGCCGCAGATATGTGCGCGGCTGCATCAGTACTGGCTATAAGGGCGCAAAACCCGACAGAAACCTCAGCTGAAAAGCAAATAAGGGATCTGCAAAACCAAATACACCAGTTGAGGCTAGAGAAGCAGCAACTGGAGCGAAGAGTGGAACGGGAATGCAGAAACAAATCTCGTAGAAAGCCCCATTCGGAAACATCAGATGACGAAAGGGAAGGACCGCTTAGCGCAGATAGCGCCAGGATAAGAACTAGGGCCAGAAAACGGATTGACAGAGCCCCACTTCCACCCAGAAGTGGGGGGGTCCTGTCAACCCATGGAGATGGGATAATCAGGGAAACCTCGCTTCCACCTGAGGGTGGGGAAGCCTCCCTGATTGAGGACTATGAAATGCGGGGGGTCTCACCTCCACCACAAGGCGGGGGAATCCCGGGCATCTCAGGAATAGGAAGAATGAGGGGTCAGGACAGACACATAGAGATGATGGACGTTGTTAACAACGAGGAGGAACATTCATCCTTCTACCGCAGCGAGGACACCACCCAATCGGGTTGGAGAAGGGACAATCCCCCTTCTAACACAAAGGGGACAATGTATATAAAACAAGGACATGTTGAATACATTGTCCCACAAAATAAGAAGGAAGAGGAGGAGGCCAAGGAAAGGGAGAAATTTATGGCCATGGTGGCGATGATTGAAGGCATTGTTGTGAGGGAGCTGGACAAACGACTGGGCTGTCCCATAAAAACATATGGGGAAACCCTGAAAAACAAAAAGGAGGGTAAGCAGGAAAACAGGGAACAGCAACAACAACAACAGCCCCAATCAATTAAAAGAACAAAACCGGTAACAGCCGGACATAGAAATCTGGCACAAGAGGAGAAACCTGCTGCTGCCAAACCAACTGTCAAGAGTATAGAGGTCGTTAAAAAGGCGGTCAGAGTTGTACCTGCCACAACTCTTAATCCACCTTCGCGGCCGGCAGCAGAAAGGGTCTCCAAGCCTAAAGTCAAGGAAACGGGAAAGGGAAATAAAACAGCCCCACCTCCACAGAAGCAGCCAGGAGCGAAATCTACTCCCCTGGCCACAGGGAAGAAAAAAGTAGGGGCACTACAAACACCCCAGGCCCCAAAGCCTTCGAATACGGACGCCCCTTCCTGGAGCGAGGTGGTCTCCAGGAGGGTAAGGAGAACAAAAACGACAGCAGCGGCTACGAACGAGGTTGTTGCAGCTGCAAAGGCGAAGGGAGGCAAAGCAACTATAGCTGCCAAACCCTCCCAACCTGGCCAAGAGGCCAAATCGAAAAGGAGGAGAGAGCCAAGAACAGCAGCGATAACGCTGACGTGTCCTCCCGGAACATATGAAAAAACCCTCCGGGAGGCTCGGCAGAAGATGGAGGCCAAAGGCCTAAATATGGAAGGAGCCAAGATTAGACGAGGAGTCACGGGCTCATATATCTTTGAGATTCCGGGGACGGGCAGCCATGAAAAAGCAGATAAGTTCGCCCTCGGAATGAGGGAAGCCTTAAGAGGCACGGTGGGCGCAAGGGTGCAGCGCCCAACAAAAATGGCTGAGATAAGACTTCGGGGGCTCGATGAGTCCATCAGAGCCTCCGAAGTGATAAAAGCGATAGCCACAGCAGGTGGCTGCGAAGAAGAGGAAATCCACCTGGGGGAAATAAGAAAAACCCCAGGTGGAATGGGGATCGTCTGGGTCCGCTGCCCACTAACAGCGGCAAACCGCATAGTGGGTATGACCAATTTAAGGATAGGATGGGCACTTGTGCGCGCCGAAATACTGGACACCAGACCCCTCCAGTGCTACAAATGCCTGGAGGGGGGGCACGTGCGCGCGCGGTGCCCTAATAAAGAAGACCGTAGCGGTAAATGTTACCGCTGCGGAATTGAGGGCCACGCAGCCAGAAACTGTGTGGCTGAAGTCAGCTGCCCGGTATGCGCAGACAAGGGACTTCCCGCCAAGCATAGGGCGGGAAGTAAATCGTGCATACCGGTGCAAAAGGGCAGAAGGGGAGTCCCACTTAATAAAGTAGTGAATCCCCCCTCCCCCAGGAAGGTCCTTACCCCCCCTACGCGAGAGGTGGTGGGGCCTCAAACACAAAAAGAGGCTCCCCCCCTAATCGACCTAAATACCACGGTGGAGGCCCCGAAAGAACAAAGGCCTCCACGCACAAGGGGGGCTAAGAGGGAGGAGGAGAAACTCCCGGAAGGAGGCGCTAAGAAAACGCGCCTCCAACTAAATTTAATGGATGCAGATCCCACCGCTATGGAGGTGGGACCCGTGGTTGTAGTCGCAACTGAAGATGGCTTGTAAGGTGTTACAAGCAAATGTGAACCATTCAGGGCCAGCCCAGGATCTCTTCGTCCAGAATATGGCGGAGAGAGACTGCGGCCTGGGGGTCGTAGCCGAGCCGCACCGTGTACCAGAGAATAACTGGGTAAGTAGTACGGACGGCTTGGCTGCGATCACCCACAGAGGCGCGTCAAACTCCCCCCCGATGGAGCTTTTAAAATCGGGGGAGGGCACTGTCACGGTAAGATGGGGGTCCATCATTGTAGTTGGTGTGTATCTCCCGCCGAGTCTCAGTAGAAGAGACTTTTGCGGGAGATTGCACGCCATTGAGAGACAGCTGACGGAATACCACCCCGCCCCGATGATCGTCGCGGGGGACTTCAATGCCAAATCAGACGCTTGGGGTTCCCCGCGCGGTGACTGGCGGGGTGGTCAAGTATTGGATTGGGCGGCGCGAAGTGGCCTCCTCTCCTGTAACAGAGGAAGGAAGGCCACATGTGTAAGGAGGCAGGGGGAGTCAATCGTAGACTTAACATGGATCACTCCCTCTGCCTCAAGGTTGGTGAGCGGGTGGGAGGTGCTGACGGAGGTAGAAACCATTTCTGACCACAGATACGTGGAGTTCTCCGTCGGTGCCTTCCCCCGCGAAGTAATAGAGCGCCGCCGAAACAGAGAGGCTGTCTCTCGAAGATGGGCCCTCAGGAAACTTGATCAGGACGCGTTTCTGGCCGCGGTCGAGGCGGCCCTGATGGTTCGAGGAAGGGATAATAGGGGGGACCTAGAGGAAGAAAGGGCTTGGCTGCTTAAAACGGTAAACGATGCCTGTGATGCAGCCATGCCCAGGATAAAACGGAGGTCCCCCCGAAAAACGTACTGGTGGTCGGAGGAAATCGCTGAAGCAAGGCGAACCTCCGACCACGCCAGAAGGAAAGTCTGCAGGCGGAAGAAGTTCGAGCGGTTAGACCCCGAAGGATACCAGGACGCGTGGGACGCTTATAAAGAAAAGCGTGATGACCTACGCGTCCTGATAAGGAAGGCAAAGGCGAGAGCCTGGGATGAGTTGCTCTCCTCCCTGGATGACGACCCGTGGGGGCGCCCTTATCGCATAGTTTTGAAAAAACTAAAAAGTGGAGGCGCCCCAATCACGGAGTCTATGGACCCCCAATTCATCGGCCAAGTCGTGGACACCCTGTTCCCGCTGGAGGAGGGACATGCTAACCCGATTCCGGCGTTGGACTGGGTGTGGGACGAGGAGGCCATGGGGGTCACGGAGGGAGAGCTCCGGGATGCCATCAGAAAAATCAAAAACGGGAAAGCGCCCGGACCTGATGGCATCCACGGAAAAGTCTGGGCTCTCGCCCATCGGGGTCTTGCGGGGCCCATGCGGAGGATATACAACGAATGTTTCCGCATGGGCTCATTCCCACGAGAATGGAAGGAGGCAAACATCGTCCTCCTTCCAAAAGAGGGCAAGCCGAGGGATCAACCCTCGGCTTATAGGCCAATCTGCCTAATAGACGAGGCGGGTAAGATTCTTGAAAGAATCATAGTGGACCGCCTCGTCTACCACTTGTCCCGGGAGGGTCCTAATCTCAGCCAGGAGCAATACGGCTTCCGGGTCGGACGATCTACTATCGACGCGATACTTAAGGTTCGTTCGATCGCGGAGGCCGTAACGGAGGAAGGCGGGGTGTTGTTGGCGGTATCCTTAGATATATCAAACGCCTTCAACACCCTGCCATGGCACCGGATCGGGGCGGCCCTGGACTATCACCGGGTCCCCCCGTATCTGGTGTCAATCCTGGCGGACTACTTCCGGGACAGGCAATTGGCCTATACGGATAGAAATGCCGAGGAACAAAAGCGTCGAATGGCATGCGGGGTTCCGCAGGGGTCAGTACTGGGACCCCTACTGTGGAATCTCGCATACGACGCTGTTCTTCGGCAAGCCCTCCCCTCTGGCTGTCACACGGTGTGTTATGCAGATGATACGTTAGTGATGGCCAGAGGGAACTCGTGGGAAGAAGCAACCGCTCGAGCGAATCTCGCCGTTTGCCGCGTTGTGCGCTTTATAAGACAGATGGGGCTCAAAGTGGCGCCCCAAAAAACAGAAGCCATCTTCTTACACGATGGCTCTCATGGGGCGCCACCGAGAGCCCACATCCAAGTGGAGGACACCTCGATAGAGGTGGGGGCCTGCCTTAAATATTTGGGCCTCCACCTCGATGGAAAGTGGACCTTTCGAGAGCACTTCCGCCGTATATCCCCTAAGGTAGAGAGGGCAGCAATGGCTCTTCAACGCCTGCTGCCCAATCTTGGGGGACCTGGCGGAAGTGTTCGAAGACTGTATGCTGGGACTATTCACGCCATGCTCCTGTACGGAGCCCCGGTATGGACGGAACGTCTGGAGGCCACCCGCGGCCCAAGAAATGCCTTAAGGCAAGTGCAGAGGCGGGTGGCCAATAGAATTTGCCGGGGCTACCGGACAGTGAGCTGGGCAGCTGTGGGGGTGCTCTCCGGAGTACCCCCTTTGGAGATGCTCGCCCGCATGTATGCGGACGTGTACACGCGTACACGCCAATATCAGCGGGCGGGCATCACAATGACGGAGAGTCTCAGGCATGCAGTGAGGGTCCACTCCCGACGGGCGTTGATCAGCAGATGGAAAGACAGCCTCGCAGATCAGAGGCTGCCAGGTCAGCGCACCGTCGGGGCTATAAGGCCCTGTCTAGAAAGCTGGCTAGACAGGGTCAAAGGAGGGGTGTCCTTCCATATGACGCAGGTGCTCACCGGACATGGATGTTTCGGTGAGTACCTGCAAAGGATAGGGAAAGAGCGCACAACGCGGTGTCATCACTGCGGCCACGAGTGCGATACCGCCCAGCACACACTTGCAGACTGTGTTGCCTGGGCGGGTGAAAGAACGGAACTCGTGGCCGCTGTAGGGAGGGATCTGTCATTGCCCTCAATAGTGAGGGCAATGACAGATAATCAAGAAGTTTGGAAGGTGTTCTCCTCCTTCTGCAGCAAAGTTATGGTGCAGAAGGAGGAGGCTGAAAGAGAGAGAGAGAGGGAAGGAGGAGAGAGAGAGAGTGAAACGGAGGAAGGGGACGTGCCCCCTCTTTCCCCGGCATCGGCGGCCTTGGCCGTTTGTGGTGTCGGGGATCGGGGGGGGCGCGCCCCCGGCGCAAGTAGAGGAGAAAACAGCGAGGAGGAGGAAGGGGACGTGCCCCCTCCTTCCCCGGCATCGGCGGCCTCGGCCGTTTGTGGTGTCGGGGATCGGGGGGGGCCCGCCCCCAGCGTAAGAAGGAGTAGCGAAGAGGTGGAGGACGTGCCCCCTCCCGCCCCGCCGTCGGTGGGCTTGCCCACTTGTGGCGGCGGGGATCGGGGGGGGTACGTCCTCAGAAAAAGGAGGAAGAAGGGAGACGAAAGTGCGGAGGACAGGGGAGGGCCCTCTCTTTCCCCGCCATCGGGGGGCTTGCTCACCTGTGGTGGCGGGGATCGGGGGGGGCCCGCCTCATACATACCCGCGTCGAAACACGACGCGGGATGAGGTCTCCGGGGGGGGGCTGGGGACGTCTAAGTCCCGGGGCTCCTCCCCGAAGACCTCTCGAGAATTGGGGGCGCGGGCGCGTCGGCCTCGTTTAGGCGGGGCCGGTGCGGTCGCGCCCCCAAACGGGCAACCCCCTCGGTTGTGGCCGGGTCCTGACTCCCAAGGGAGCGGAGGTGGCCGCAGCCGGGGGGGCCGAGGGGAGGGGTCTTTCGCCTGCGGGGTCGCGCTTTGCTCGGCCTCGCGGGGTGCGACCTTTCCCCTCACGGACGTAGATGCGGCGGGAGGGCCCTCTCACCGGGAGCCGCAAGGCACCGGTGGGAGGGCATCAACGCCGTAGAGGGTCCCCTTCCCCTTCAGGGAGGGGCTTCCCTGGTGAGGGCCTCCGGGGTGTTTTGCCGAATCCTCATTCCCTTTGGGAGGGGGAAGGAGCACCACTCTGGAGGCGGGGGGTGACGGCTCGAGCGGGACACTCGAGCCGTGACCCCGCCCCCCATCTTTTTTGGGAGGGCGCGGCGTGGGGTTGATACCGCCCTGCGCCGCAACCGCGAGAACCCGCGCTTGCGGGGGGAGAGTGTCGCCTTCAGTGGCACTCTCCTCGGGAGGTCTTAAGGCGGGGGGGCGGCGAGACGGCATGGGAAACCAGCATCCTCGCCGTCCCCCGTAAAACGCCCGCGAAGGTATCCGTAGTGGTTTTAGTGAGGTAGGCCTTGCGCCCCCTGACCGATTCATTCGTGGATCGGCCAAGGGGAGCAAGGAGTCCCACATAACCACCCGTCCTCTTCCCGGAGGCGGGGGTATCCATGAGGATTTCCACTACGCAAAAAAAAAAAAAAAAAAAAAGGTTAGGTTAGGTTAGGTTAGGTTAGGTTAGGTTAGGTTAGGTTAGGTTAGGTTAGGTTAGGTTAGGTTAGGTTAGGTTAGGTTAGGTTAGGTTAGGTTAGGTTAGGTTAGGTTAGGTTAGGTTAGGTTAGGTTAGGTTAGGTTAGGTTAGGTTCTCTCTCGTCTCTCTCGTGGGATGCGGCCTTGCCGTGGCGAGAGAGCTCACCCCTTGCAAGAGGATAGTCTTGCAAGGGGTGCTAACAGCATCCCGTACCCGAGTAACGTCGGGTACATTAACTCCCCGAGTCTGGGGAGTTTTCCCCAGTCCCGGGGAGCCCTCCCTTTTGGGAGGAGGGGGCCCACTTCCCCTATAGAGCCTCGGCTCGTATGTGGTAAGGGATGGCGACCCGGAATACAAACGCCCGGTGGCATGGCACCGTTAGGAGAGGGCATTGCACGGCGCTTCGGCGCTTGCCCTCCCGCCATGCATTTTGCGGCCCGGGCCGCGGGGTTCTTGCTCTGGTGTCTCGGGGGGGTATTTTTCGGGGGGTTTTCTCCCGGGGGTATTTTCCCCGGGGTCTCGGGGTGGGGATTTTTGCGGCCGGGGCCGCGGGGGAGGGGACCAACTGTGATCACCCGAAGGGCATCGCCCGGAGGGTTTAACCCGAGGGGCATCGCCCGGAGGGGATCACAGCGGTCAGTCGTCGGGGCCGCTCGGACATATTCCGAGGCGGGGCCCGGCGACAAGACGTACCCCAGGGTGCTGGTTGGGAGTCTCCAGGCTGGGTAGCCTGGGTCTCCGTCCCAGCGTCCCTGGGGGGTAGCCGCGCCCGGGCCACTCGGACGTATTCCGAGCTCGGGCCGGGCGCGGCGTGGAGGTCACGCGTGGTTACCCGAGGGGCTCTGCCCGGAGGGGTTACCCAAGGGGCATAGCCCGGAGGGTGCCACGCGGACCTGCCGCCGAGGCCGCTCGGACTTATTCCGAGGCAGGGCTCGGCGGCGAGAGCAGGTACTCCTGGCCGGTCGGGACCGTTTCCCCTTCCGAACCGGCCGGTCAGGAGAGGCGTAGTCCCTTCCGCTGGACGTGATTCCCGGCGGGGGGACGTGCTGGTCGCCACGGCGTGTAGGGCAGGGCCGGGGAGCGGCGACCCTGTCCAAAGCGTCCGTGGGGCCCCCCGGGTGGCGCCACCCGCTGCGGTGCCCGCATTGTCGGAGGTGCGGGACCCCTGAAAGCCCGTGTGGGCGTCAAATCTCACACGGGTGTGTAAGGGGCTCGGAGTCTGGCCGGGGTGTGGTATCCCCCCGGCCAAGACATATGTCCCCTCCCCGGGGGAACTTGGGGCCCGGCCTTGGGGTGTGGCCGGTCATGTTTCGGGGCACCCCTTGGCCGGTGGGGGTATACCCTGGGGGACGGAGCCGCAGCGGGACAGCGGGATCAACCAAAAATGAGTAGTGATAATCAAACAAAAAATAATACAGATGGAGCGAGATTGCGGAAAGAACTGGAGGAGGCGTTCAACAAAGGAGACGCCTGCACTTCTCAAGAAGAGAAGTATTTTTGGCATGGGGACTTATTAAGGCCGGTCACAGTAAATCTGGTAGACCTGGCTAAGTGTGACTCGACCAGCAGCCTTTCCTCGACTCTTTCTAAGACGTCGAGTAAGAGCAAAGCCAAGGACGGTTCTGCGCAAAAGCGCCAAAAGAAAATAATGGAGCGTGAAAAGGCGAGAAGCAACACACTCGCGCAAAAGAGAAAAATGGAGGAATCCGTAACCTGCACGGACACAGAAATAGATACAGACAATCTACTAAGTGAAGGGGAAGGGGAAGGCAATATTTCAAGACCTGCAACAACAACCATTCTCAATGAGAAAGACTTCCCCGCACTCCGTACCAGGTCACATATGTCGGTACAGGAACAGAAGGGAAAAGGAGAAGCCGGAAAGGGACAGGCTCCATCACCGGTGCCTGCAATCGGACAGGAACAGGCTCTAATACCAGTGCCTGTACTCGGGCAGGAACAGGCTCTAACACCAGTGCCTGCACTCGGACAGGAACGGGCTCCAACACCAGTGCCTGCACTCGGACAGGGACAAGCTCTAATGCCAGTGCCTGCACCTGAACAGGCTCTACCATCGATACCGGGCCAGCCACCAAGCACTGGAGAACAGGAAACACGGAAGGCTGAGAAAGCTAGGAGGAAAAAAGAAGAACAGGAAGCACGCACGGAACAAGTAATACTGGACCCCTTGAAAGAGCCAAATCCAGGTAAATCGTACTACGACTTCCTTGAGAGGATAAGGGACAAGGGAGATGAATATAACGAGGCACCAATCCCTGACCTAGCAGCAATCGCCTCAGAGAAGGCGATGGCAATATATAAAGTGGCCGTGCTGTCGAAACAATTGAAAGGCCCATTGGTGAGACAGGCCAAGGAAGCAGCCGCAGATATGTGCGCGGCTGCATCAGTACTGGCTATAAGGGCGCAAAACCCGACAGAAACCTCAGCTGAAAAGCAAATAAGGGATCTGCAAAACCAAATACACCAGTTGAGGCTAGAGAAGCAGCAACTGGAGCGAAGAGTGGAACGGGAATGCAGAAACAAATCTCGTAGAAAGCCCCATTCGGAAACATCAGATGACGAAAGGGAAGGACCGCTTAGCGCAGATAGCGCCAGGATAAGAACTAGGGCCAGAAAACGGATTGACAGAGCCCCACTTCCACCCAGAAGTGGGGGGGTCCTGTCAACCCATGGAGATGGGATAATCAGGGAAACCTCGCTTCCACCTGAGGGTGGGGAAGCCTCCCTGATTGAGGACTATGAAATACGGGGGGTCTCACCTCCACCACAAGGCGGGGGAATCCCGGGCATCTCAGGAATAGGAAGAATGAGGGGTCAGGACAGACACATAGAGATGATGGACGTTGTTAACAACGAGGAGGAACATTCATCCTTCTACCGCAGCGAGGACACCACCCAATCGGGTTGGAGAAGGGACAATCCCCCTTCTAACACAAAGGGGACAATGTATATAAAACAAGGACATGTTGAATACATTGTCCCACAAAATAAGAAGGAAGAGGAGGAGGCCAAGGAAAGGGAGAAATTTATGGCCATGGTGGCGATGATTGAAGGCATTGTTGTGAGGGAGCTGGACAAACGACTGGGCTGTCCCATAAAAACATATGGGGAAACCCTGAAAAACAAAAAGGAGGGTAAGCAGGAAAACAGGGAACAGCAACAACAACAACAGCCCCAATCAATTAAAAGAACAAAACCGGTAACAGCCGGACATAGAAATCTGGCACAAGAGGAGAAACCTGCTGCTGCCAAACCAACTGTCAAGAGTATAGAGGTCGTTAAAAAGGCGGTCAGAGTTGTACCTGCCACAACTCTTAATCCACCTTCGCGGCCGGCAGCAGAAAGGGTCTCCAAGCCTAAAGTCAAGGAAACGGGAAAGGGAAATAAAACAGCCCCACCTCCACAGAAGCAGCCAGGAGCGAAATCTACTCCCCTGGCCACAGGGAAGAAAAAAGTAGGGGCACTACAAACACCCCAGGCCCCAAAGCCTTCGAATACGGACGCCCCTTCCTGGAGCGAGGTGGTCTCCAGGAGGGTAAGGAGAACAAAAACGACAGCAGCGGCTACGAACGAGGTTGTTGCAGCTGCAAAGGCGAAGGGAGGCAAAGCAACTATAGCTGCCAAACCCTCCCAACCTGGCCAAGAGGCCAAATCGAAAAGGAGGAGAGAGCCAAGAACAGCAGCGATAACGCTGACGTGTCCTCCCGGAACATATGAAAAAACCCTCCGGGAGGCTCGGCAGAAGATGGAGGCCAAAGGCCTAAATATGGAAGGAGCCAAGATTAGACGAGGAGTCACGGGCTCATATATCTTTGAGATTCCGGGGACGGGCAGCCATGAAAAAGCAGATAAGTTCGCCCTCGGAATGAGGGAAGCCTTAAGAGGCACGGTGGGCGCAAGGGTGCAGCGCCCAACAAAAATGGCTGAGATAAGACTTCGGGGGCTCGATGAGTCCATCAGAGCCTCCGAAGTGATAAAAGCGATAGCCACAGCAGGTGGCTGCGAAGAAGAGGAAATCCACCTGGGGGAAATAAGAAAAACCCCAGGTGGAATGGGGATCGTCTGGGTCCGCTGCCCACTAACAGCGGCAAACCGCATAGTGGGTATGACCAATTTAAGGATAGGATGGGCACTTGTGCGCGCCGAAATACTGGACACCAGACCCCTCCAGTGCTACAAATGCCTGGAGGGGGGGCACGTGCGCGCGCGGTGCCCTAATAAAGAAGACCGTAGCGGTAAATGTTACCGCTGCGGAATTGAGGGCCACGCAGCCAGAAACTGTGTGGCTGAAGTCAGCTGCCCGGTATGCGCAGACAAGGGACTTCCCGCCAAGCATAGGGCGGGAAGTAAATCGTGCATACCGGTGCAAAAGGGCAGAAGGGGAGTCCCACTTAATAAAGTAGTGAATCCCCCCTCCCCCAGGAAGGTCCTTACCCCCCCTACGCGAGAGGTGGTGGGGCCTCAAACACAAAAAGAGGCTCCCCCCCTAATCGACCTAAATACCACGGTGGAGGCCCCGAAAGAACAAAGGCCTCCACGCACAAGGGGGGCTAAGAGGGAGGAGGAGAAACTCCCGGAAGGAGGCGCTAAGAAAACGCGCCTCCAACTAAATTTAATGGATGCAGATCCCACCGCTATGGAGGTGGGACCCGTGGTTGTAGTCGCAACTGAAGATGGCTTGTAAGGTGTTACAAGCAAATGTGAACCATTCAGGGCCAGCCCAGGATCTCTTCGTCCAGAATATGGCGGAGAGAGACTGCGGCCTGGGGGTCGTAGCCGAGCCGCACCGTGTACCAGAGAATAACTGGGTAAGTAGTACGGACGGCTTGGCTGCGATCACCCACAGAGGCGCGTCAAACTCCCCCCCGATGGAGCTTTTAAAATCGGGGGAGGGCACTGTCACGGTAAGATGGGGGTCCATCATTGTAGTTGGTGTGTATCTCCCGCCGAGTCTCAGTAGAAGAGACTTTTGCGGGAGATTGCACGCCATTGAGAGACAGCTGACGGAATACCACCCCGCCCCGATGATCGTCGCGGGGGACTTCAATGCCAAATCAGACGCTTGGGGTTCCCCGCGCGGTGACTGGCGGGGTGGTCAAGTATTGGATTGGGCGGCGCGAAGTGGCCTCCTCTCCTGTAACAGAGGAAGGAAGGCCACATGTGTAAGGAGGCAGGGGGAGTCAATCGTAGACTTAACATGGATCACTCCCTCTGCCTCAAGGTTGGTGAGCGGGTGGGAGGTGCTGACGGAGGTAGAAACCATTTCTGACCACAGATACGTGGAGTTCTCCGTCGGTGCCTTCCCCCGCGAAGTAATAGAGCGCCGCCGAAACAGAGAGGCTGTCTCTCGAAGATGGGCCCTCAGGAAACTTGATCAGGACGCGTTTCTGGCCGCGGTCGAGGCGGCCCTGATGGTTCGAGGAAGGGATAATAGGGGGGACCTAGAGGAAGAAAGGGCTTGGCTGCTTAAAACGGTAAACGATGCCTGTGATGCAGCCATGCCCAGGATAAAACGGAGGTCCCCCCGAAAAACGTACTGGTGGTCGGAGGAAATCGCTGAAGCAAGGCGAACCTCCGACCACGCCAGAAGGAAAGTCTGCAGGCGGAAGAAGTTCGAGCGGTTAGACCCCGAAGGATACCAGGACGCGTGGGACGCTTATAAAGAAAAGCGTGATGACCTACGCGTCCTGATAAGGAAGGCAAAGGCGAGAGCCTGGGATGAGTTGCTCTCCTCCCTGGATGACGACCCGTGGGGGCGCCCTTATCGCATAGTTTTGAAAAAACTAAAAAGTGGAGGCGCCCCAATCACGGAGTCTATGGACCCCCAATTCATCGGCCAAGTCGTGGACACCCTGTTCCCGCTGGAGGAGGGACATGCTAACCCGATTCCGGCGTTGGACTGGGTGTGGGACGAGGAGGCCATGGGGGTCACGGAGGGAGAGCTCCGGGATGCCATCAGAAAAATCAAAAACGGGAAAGCGCCCGGACCTGATGGCATCCACGGAAAAGTCTGGGCTCTCGCCCATCGGGGTCTTGCGGGGCCCATGCGGAGGATATACAACGAATGTTTCCGCATGGGCTCATTCCCACGAGAATGGAAGGAGGCAAACATCGTCCTCCTTCCAAAAGAGGGCAAGCCGAGGGATCAACCCTCGGCTTATAGGCCAATCTGCCTAATAGACGAGGCGGGTAAGATTCTTGAAAGAATCATAGTGGACCGCCTCGTCTACCACTTGTCCCGGGAGGGTCCTAATCTCAGCCAGGAGCAATACGGCTTCCGGGTCGGACGATCTACTATCGACGCGATACTTAAGGTTCGTTCGATCGCGGAGGCCGTAACGGAGGAAGGCGGGGTGTTGTTGGCGGTATCCTTAGATATATCAAACGCCTTCAACACCCTGCCATGGCACCGGATCGGGGCGGCCCTGGACTATCACCGGGTCCCCCCGTATCTGGTGTCAATCCTGGCGGACTACTTCCGGGACAGGCAATTGGCCTATACGGATAGAAATGCCGAGGAACAAAAGCGTCGAATGGCATGCGGGGTTCCGCAGGGGTCAGTACTGGGACCCCTACTGTGGAATCTCGCATACGACGCTGTTCTTCGGCAAGCCCTCCCCTCTGGCTGTCACACGGTGTGTTATGCAGATGATACGTTAGTGATGGCCAGAGGGAACTCGTGGGAAGAAGCAACCGCTCGAGCGAATCTCGCCGTTTGCCGCGTTGTGCGCTTTATAAGACAGATGGGGCTCAAAGTGGCGCCCCAAAAAACAGAAGCCATCTTCTTACACGATGGCTCTCATGGGGCGCCACCGAGAGCCCACATCCAAGTGGAGGACACCTCGATAGAGGTGGGGGCCTGCCTTAAATATTTGGGCCTCCACCTCGATGGAAAGTGGACCTTTCGAGAGCACTTCCGCCGTATATCCCCTAAGGTAGAGAGGGCAGCAATGGCTCTTCAACGCCTGCTGCCCAATCTTGGGGGACCTGGCGGAAGTGTTCGAAGACTGTATGCTGGGACTATTCACGCCATGCTCCTGTACGGAGCCCCGGTATGGACGGAACGTCTGGAGGCCACCCGCGGCCCAAGAAATGCCTTAAGGCAAGTGCAGAGGCGGGTGGCCAATAGAATTTGCCGGGGCTACCGGACAGTGAGCTGGGCAGCTGTGGGGGTGCTCTCCGGAGTACCCCCTTTGGAGATGCTCGCCCGCATGTATGCGGACGTGTACACGCGTACACGCCAATATCAGCGGGCGGGCATCACAATGACGGAGAGTCTCAGGCATGCAGTGAGGGTCCACTCCCGACGGGCGTTGATCAGCAGATGGAAAGACAGCCTCGCAGATCAGAGGCTGCCAGGTCAGCGCACCGTCGGGGCTATAAGGCCCTGTCTAGAAAGCTGGCTAGACAGGGTCAAAGGAGGGGTGTCCTTCCATATGACGCAGGTGCTCACCGGACATGGATGTTTCGGTGAGTACCTGCAAAGGATAGGGAAAGAGCGCACAACGCGGTGTCATCACTGCGGCCACGAGTGCGATACCGCCCAGCACACACTTGCAGACTGTGTTGCCTGGGCGGGTGAAAGAACGGAACTCGTGGCCGCTGTAGGGAGGGATCTGTCATTGCCCTCAATAGTGAGGGCAATGACAGATAATCAAGAAGTTTGGAAGGTGTTCTCCTCCTTCTGCAGCAAAGTTATGGTGCAGAAGGAGGAGGCTGAAAGAGAGAGAGAGAGGGAAGGAGGAGAGAGAGAGAGTGAAACGGAGGAAGGGGACGTGCCCCCTCTTTCCCCGGCATCGGCGGCCTTGGCCGTTTGTGGTGTCGGGGATCGGGGGGGGCGCGCCCCCGGCGCAAGTAGAGGAGAAAACAGCGAGGAGGAGGAAGGGGACGTGCCCCCTCCTTCCCCGGCATCGGCGGCCTCGGCCGTTTGTGGTGTCGGGGATCGGGGGGGGCCCGCCCCCAGCGTAAGAAGGAGTAGCGAAGAGGTGGAGGACGTGCCCCCTCCCGCCCCGCCGTCGGTGGGCTTGCCCACTTGTGGCGGCGGGGATCGGGGGGGGTACGTCCTCAGAAAAAGGAGGAAGAAGGGAGACGAAAGTGCGGAGGACAGGGGAGGGCCCTCTCTTTCCCCGCCATCGGGGGGCTTGCTCACCTGTGGTGGCGGGGATCGGGGGGGGCCCGCCTCATACATACCCGCGTCGAAACACGACGCGGGATGAGGTCTCCGGGGGGGGGCTGGGGACGTCTAAGTCCCGGGGCTCCTCCCCGAAGACCTCTCGAGAATTGGGGGCGCGGGCGCGTCGGCCTCGTTTAGGCGGGGCCGGTGCGGTCGCGCCCCCAAACGGGCAACCCCCTCGGTTGTGGCCGGGTCCTGACTCCCAAGGGAGCGGAGGTGGCCGCAGCCGGGGGGGCCGAGGGGAGGGGTCTTTCGCCTGCGGGGTCGCGCTTTGCTCGGCCTCGCGGGGTGCGACCTTTCCCCTCACGGACGTAGATGCGGCGGGAGGGCCCTCTCACCGGGAGCCGCAAGGCACCGGTGGGAGGGCATCAACGCCGTAGAGGGTCCCCTTCCCCTTCAGGGAGGGGCTTCCCTGGTGAGGGCCTCCGGGGTGTTTTGCCGAATCCTCATTCCCTTTGGGAGGGGGAAGGAGCACCACTCTGGAGGCGGGGGGTGACGGCTCGAGCGGGACACTCGAGCCGTGACCCCGCCCCCCATCTTTTTTGGGAGGGCGCGGCGTGGGGTTGATACCGCCCTGCGCCGCAACCGCGAGAACCCGCGCTTGCGGGGGGAGAGTGTCGCCTTCAGTGGCACTCTCCTCGGGAGGTCTTAAGGCGGGGGGGCGGCGAGACGGCATGGGAAACCAGCATCCTCGCCGTCCCCCGTAAAACGCCCGCGAAGGTATCCGTAGTGGTTTTAGTGAGGTAGGCCTTGCGCCCCCTGACCGATTCATTCGTGGATCGGCCAAGGGGAGCAAGGAGTCCCACATAACCACCCGTCCTCTTCCCGGAGGCGGGGGTATCCATGAGGATTTCCACTACGCAAAAAAAAAAAAAAAAAAAAAAAAAAAAAGGTTCTCTCTCGTGGGATGCGGCCTTGCCGTGGCGAGAGAGCTCACCCCTTGCAAGAGGATAGTCTTGCAAGGGGTGCTAACAGCATCCCGTACCCGAGTAACGTCGGGTACATCAACTCCCCGAGTCTGGGGAGTTTTCCCCAGTCCCGGGGAGCCCTCCCTTTTGGGAGGAGGGGGCCCACTTCCCCTATAGAGCCTCGGCTCGTATGTGGTAAGGGATGGCGACCCGGAATACAAACGCCCGGTGGCATGGCACCGTTAGGAGAGGGCATTGCACGGCGCTTCGGCGCTTGCCCTCCCGCCATGCATTTTGCGGCCCGGGCCGCGGGGTTCTTGCTCTGGTGTCTCGGGGGGGTATTTTTCGGGGGTTTTTCTCCCGGGGGTATTTTCCCCGGGGTCTCGGGGTGGGGATTTTTGCGGCCGGGGCCGCGGGGGAGGGGACCAGCTGTGATCACCCGAGGGGCATCGCCCGGAGGGGATCACAGCGGTCAGTCGTCGGGGCCGCTCGGACATATTCCGAGGCGGGGCCCGGCGACAAGACGTACCCCAGGGTGCTGGTTGGGAGTCTCCAGGCTGGGTAGCCTGGGTCTCCGTCCCAGCGTCCCTGGGGGGTAGCCGCGCCCGGGCCACTCGGACGTATTCCGAGCTCGGGCCGGGCGCGGCGTGGAGGTCACGCGTGGTTACCCGAGGGGCTCTGCCCGGAGGGGTTACCCAAGGGGCATAGCCCGGAGGGTGCCACGCGGACCTGCCGCCGAGGCCGCTCGGACTTATTCCGAGGCAGGGCTCGGCGGCGAGAGCAGGTACTCCTGGCCGGTCGGGACCGTTTCCCCTTCCGAACCGGCCGGTCAGGAGAGGCGTAGTCCCTTCCGCTGGACGTGATTCCCGGCGGGGGGACGTGCTGGTCGCCACGGCGTGTAGGGCAGGGCCGGGGAGCGGCGACCCTGTCCAAAGCGTCCGTGGGGCCCCCCGGGTGGCGCCACCCGCTGCGGTGCCCGCATTGTCGGAGGTGCGGGACCCCTGAAAGCCCGTGTGGGCGTCAAATCTCACACGGGTGTGTAAGGGGCTCGGAGTCTGGCCGGGGTGTGGTATCCCCCCGGCCAAGACATATGTCCCCTCCCCGGGGGAACTTGGGGCCCGGCCTTGGGGTGTGGCCGGTCATGTTTCGGGGCACCCCTTGGCCGGTGGGGGTATACCCTGGGGGACGGAGCCGCAGCGGGACAGCGGGATTAACCAAAAATGAGTAGTGACAATCAAACAAAAAATAATACTGATGGAGCGAGATTGCGGAAAGAACTGGAGGAGGCGTTCAACAAAGGAGACGCCTGCACTTCTCAAGAAGAGAAGTATTTTTGGCATGGGGACTTATTAAGGCCGGTCACAGTAAATCTGGTAGACCTGGCTAAGTGTGACTCGACCAGCAGCCTTTCCTCGACTCTTTCTAAGACGTCGAGTAAGAGCAAAGCCAAGGACGGTTCTGCGCAAAAGCGCCAAAAGAAAATAATGGAGCGTGAAAAGGCGAGAAGCAACACACTCGCGCAAAAGAGAAAAATGGCGGAATCCGTAACCTGCACGGACACAGATATAGATACAGACAATCTACTAAGCGAAGGGGAAGGGGAAGGCAATATTTCAAGACCTGTAACAACAACCATTCTCAATGAGAAAGATTTCCCCGCACTCCGTACTAGGTCACACATGTCGGTACAGGAACAGAAGGGAAAAGGAGAAGCCGGAAAGGGACAGGCTCCATCACCGGTGCCTGCAATCGGACAGGAACAGGCTCTAATACCAGTGCCTGTACTCGGGCAGGAACAGGCTCTGACACCAGTGCCTGCACTCGGACAGGAACGGGCTCTAACACCAGTGCCTGCACTCGGACAGGGACAAGCTCTAACGCCAGTGCCTGCACCTGGACAGGCTCTACCATCGATACCGGGCCAGCCACCAAGCACTGGAGAACAGGAAACACGGAAGGCTGAGAAAGCTAGGAGGAAAAAAGAAGAACAGGAAGCACGCACGGAACAAGTAATACTGGACCCCTTGAAAGAACCAAATCCAGGTAAATCGTACTACGACTTCCTTGAGAGGATAAGGGACAAGGGAGATGAATATAACGAGGCACCAATCCCTGACCTAGCAGCAATCGCCTCAGAGAAGGCGATGGCAATATATAAAGTGGCCGTGCTGTCAAAACAATTGAAAGGCCCATTGGTGAGACAGGCCAAAGAAGCAGCCGCAGATATGTGCGCGGCTGCATCAGTACTGGCTATAAGGGCGCAAAACCCGACAGAAACCTCAGCTGAAAAGCAAATAAGGGATCTGCAAAACCAAATACACCAGTTGAGGCTAGAGAAGCAGCAACTGGAGCGAAGAGTGGAACGGGAATACAGAAACAAACCTCGTAGAAAGCTCCATTCGGAAACATCAGATGACGAAAGGGAAGGACCGCTCAGCGCAGATAGCGCCAGGATAAAAACTAGGGCCAGAAAACGGATCGACAGAGCCCCACTTCCGCCCAGAAGTGGGGGGGTCCTGTCAACCCATGGAGATGGGATAATCAGGGAAACCTCGCTTCCACCAGAGGGTGGGGAAGCCTCCCTGATTGAGGACTATGAAATGCGGGGGGTCTCACCTCCACCACAAGGCGGGGGAATCCCGGGCATCTCAGGAATAGGAAGAACGAGGGGTCAGGACAGACACATAGAGATGATGGATGTTGTTAACAACGAGGAGGAACATTCATCCTTCTACCGTAGCGAGGACACCACCCAATCGGGTTGGAGAAGGGACAATCCCCCTCCTAACACAAAGGGGACAATGTATATAAAACAAGGACATGTTGAATACATTGTCCCACAAAATAAGAAGGAAGAGGAGGAGGCCAAGGAAAGGGAGAAATTTATGGCCATGGTGGCGATGATTGAAGGCATTGTTGTGAGGGAGCTGGACAAACGACTGGGCTGTCCCATAAATACATATGGGGAAACCCTGAAAAACAAAAAGGATGGTAAGCAGGAAAACAGGGAACAGCAACAACAACAGCCCAAATCAATAAAAAGAACAAAACCGGTAACAGCCGGACAAAGAAATCCGGCACAAGAGGAGAAACCTGCTGCTGCCAAACCAATGGTCAAGAGTATAGAGGTTGTCAAGAAGGCGGTCAGAGTTGTACCTGCTACAACTCTTAACCCACCTTCGCGGCCGGCAGCAGAAAGGGTCTCCAAGCCTAAGGTCAAGGAAACGGGAAAGGGAAATAAAACAGCCCCACCCCCACAGAAGCAGCCAGGTGCGAAATCTACGCCCCTGGCCACAGGGAAAAAAGAAGGGGCACTACAAACACCCCAGGCCCCAAAGCCTTCGAATACGGGCGCCCCTTCCTGGAGCGAGGTGGTCTCCAGGAGGGTAAGAAAAACCAAAACAGCAGCAGCGGCTACGAATGAGGTTGTTGCAGCTGCAAAGGGGAAGGGAGGCAAAGCAATTACAGCCGCCAAACCCTCCCAACCTGGCCAAGAGGCCAAATCGAAAAGGAGGAGAGAGCCAAGAACGGCAGCGATAACGCTGACGTGTCCTCCCGGAACTTATGAGAAAACTCTCCGGGAGGCCCGGCAGAAGATGGAGGCCAAAGGTCTAAATATGGAAGGAGCCAAGATTAGACGAGGAGTCACGGGCTCATATATCTTTGAGATTCCGGGGGCGGGCAGCCATGAAAAAGCAGATAAGTTCGCCCTCGGAATGAGGGAAGCCTTAAGAGGCACGGTGGGCGCAAGGGTGCAGCGCCCAACTAAAATGGCTGAGATAAGACTTCGGGGGCTCGATGAGTCCATCAGAGCCTCCGAAGTGATAAAAGCGATAGCCACAGCAGGTGGCTGCGAAGAAGAGGAAATCCACCTGGGGGAAATAAGAAAAACCCCAGGTGGAATGGGGATCGTCTGGGTCCGCTGCCCACTAACAGCAGCAAACCGCATAGTGGGTATGACCAATTTAAGGATAGGATGGGCACTTGTGCGCGCCGAAATACTGGACACCAGACCCCTCCAGTGCTACAAATGCCTGGAGGGGGGGCACGTGCGCGCGCGGTGCCCTAATAAAGAAGACCGTAGCGGTAAATGTTACCGATGCGGAATTGAGGGCCACGCAGCCAGGAACTGTGTGGCTGAAGTCAGCTGCCCGGTATGCGCAGACAAGGGACTTCCCGCCAAGCATAGGGCGGGAAGTAAATCGTGCATACCGGTGCAAAAGGGCAGAAGGGGAGTCCCACTTAATAAAGTAGTGAATCCCCCCTCCCCCAGGAAGGTCCTTACCCCCCCGGCGCGAGAGGTGGTGGGGCCTCAAACACAAAAAGAGGCTCCCCCCCTAATCGACCTAAATACTACGGTGGAGGCCCCGAAAGAACAAAGGCCTCCACGCATAAGGGGGGCTAAGAGGGAGGAGGAGAAACTCCCGGAAGGAGGCGCTAAGAAAACGCGCCTCCAACTAAATTTAATGGATGCAGATCCCACCGCTATGGAGGTGGGACCTGTGGTTGTAGTCGCAACTGAAGATGGCTTGTAAGGTGTTACAAGCCAATGTGAACCATTCAGGGCCAGCCCAGGATCTCTTCGTCCAGAATATGGCGGAGAGAGACTGCGGCCTGGGGGTCGTAGCCGAGCCGCACCGTGTACCAGAGAATAACTGGGTAAGTAGTACGGACGGCTTGGCTGCGATCACCCACAGAGGCGCGTCAAACTCCCCCCCGATGGAGCTTTTAAAATCGGGGGAGGGCACTGTCACGGTGAGATGGGGGTCCATCATTGTAGTTGGCGTGTATCTCCCGCCGAGTCTCAGTAGAAGAGACTTTTGCGGGAGATTGCACGCCATTGAGAGACAGCTGACGGAATACCACCCCGCCCCAGTGATCGTCGCGGGGGACTTCAATGCCAAATCAGACGCTTGGGGTTCCCCGCGCGGTGACTGGCGGGGTGGTCAAGTATTGGATTGGGCGGCGCGAAGTGGCCTCCTCTCCTGTAACAGAGGAAGGAAGGCCACATGTGTAAGGAGGCAGGGGGAGTCAATCGTAGACTTAACATGGATCACTCCCTCTGCCTCAAGGTTGGTGAGCGGGTGGGAGGTGCTGACGGAGGTAGAAACCATTTCTGACCACAGATACGTGGAGTTCTCCGTCGGTGCCTTCCCCCGCGAAGTAATAGAGCGCCGCCGAAACAGAGAGGCTGTCTCTCGAAGATGGGCCCTCAGGAAACTTGATCAGGACGCGTTTCTGGCCGCGGTCGAGGCGGCCCTGATGGTTCGAGGAAGGGATAATAGGGGGGACCTAGAGGAAGAAAGGGCTTGGCTGCTTAAAACGGTAAGCGATGCCTGTGATGCAGCCATGCCCAGGATAAAACGGAGGTCCCCCCGAAAAACTTACTGGTGGTCGGAGGAAATCGCTGAAGCAAGGCGAATCTCCGACCACGCCAGAAGGAAAGTCTGCAGGCGGAAGAAGTTCGAGCGGTTAGACCCCGAAGGATACCAGGACGCGTGGGACGCTTATAAAGGAAAGCGTGATGACCTACGCGTCCTGATAAGGAAGGCAAAGGCGAGAGCCTGGGATGAGTTGCTCTCCTCCCTGGATGACGACCCGTGGGGGCGCCCTTATCGCATAGTTTTGAAAAAACTAAAAAGTGGAGGCGCCCCAATCACGGAGTCTATGGACCCCCAATTCATCGGCCAAGTCGTGGACACCCTGTTCCCGCTGGAGGAGGGACATGCTAACCCGATTCCGGCGTTGGACTGGGTGTGGGACGAGGAGGCCATGGGGGTCACGGAGGGAGAGCTCCGGGATGCCATCAGAAAAATCAAAAACGGGAAAGCGCCCGGACCTGATGGCATCCACGGAAAAGTCTGGGCTCTCGCCCATCGGGGTCTTGCGGGGCCCATGCGGAGGATATACAACGAATGTTTCCGCATGGGCTCATTCCCACGAGAATGGAAGGAGGCAAACATCGTCCTCCTTCCAAAAGAGGGCAAGCCGAGGGATCAACCCTCGGCCTATAGGCCAATCTGCCTAATAGACGAGGCGGGTAAGATTCTTGAAAGAATCATAGTGGACCGCCTCGTCTACCACTTGTCCCGGGAGGGTCCTAATCTCAGCCAGGAGCAATACGGCTTCCGGGTCGGACGATCTACTATCGACGCGATACTTAAGGTTCGTTCGATCGCGGAGGCCGTAACGGAGGAAGGCGGGGTGTTGTTGGCGGTATCCTTAGATATATCAAACGCCTTCAACACCCTGCCATGGCACCGGATCGGGGCGGCCCTGGACTATCACCGGGTCCCCCCGTATCTGGTGTCAATCCTGGCGGACTACTTCCGGGACAGGCAATTGGCCTATACGGATAGAAATGCCGAGGAACAAAAGCGTCGAATGGCATGCGGGGTTCCGCAGGGGTCAGTACTGGGACCCCTACTGTGGAATCTCGCATACGACGCTGTTCTTCGGCAAGCCCTCCCCTCTGGCTGTCACACGGTGTGTTATGCAGATGATACGTTGGTGATGGCCAGAGGGAACTCGTGGGAAGAAGCAACCGCTCGAGCGAATCTCGCCGTTTGCCGCGTTGTGCGCTTTATAAGACAGATGGGGCTCAAAGTGGCGCCCCAAAAAACAGAAGCCATCTTCTTACATGATGGCTCTCATGGGGCGCCACCGAGAGCCCACATCCAAGTGGAGGACACCTCGATAGAGGTGGGGGCCTGCCTTAAATATTTGGGCCTCCACCTCGATGGAAAGTGGACCTTTCGAGAACACTTCCGCCGTATATCCCCTAAGGTAGAGAGGGCAGCAATGGCTCTTCAACGCCTGCTGCCCAATCTTGGGGGACCTGGCGGAAGTGTTCGAAGACTGTATGCTGGGACTATTCACGCCATGCTCCTGTACGGAGCCCCGGTATGGACGGAACGTCTGGAGGCCACCCGCGGCCCAAGAAATGCCTTAAGGCAAGTGCAGAGGCGGGTGGCCAACAGAATTTGCCGGGGCTACCGGACAGTGAGCTGGGCAGCTGTGGGGGTGCTCTCCGGAGTACCCCCTTTGGAGATGCTCGCCCGCATGTACGCGGACGTGTACACGCGTACACGCCAATATCAGCGGGCGGGCATCACAATGACGGAAAGTCTCCGGCATGCAGTGAGGGTCCACTCCCGACGGGCGTTGATCAGCAGATGGAAAGACAGCCTCGCAGATCAGAGGCTGCCAGGTCAGCGCACCGTCGGGGCCATAAGGCCCTGTCTAGAAAGCTGGCTAGACAGGGTCAAAGGAGGGGTGTCCTTCCATATGACGCAGGTGCTCACCGGACATGGTTGTTTCGGTGAGTACCTGCAAAGGATAGGGAAAGAGCGCACAACGCGGTGTCATCACTGCGGCCACGAGTGCGATACCGCCCAGCACACACTTGCAGACTGTGTTGCCTGGGCGGGTGAAAGAACGGAACTCGTGGCCGCTGTAGGGAGGGATCTGTCATTGCCCTCAATAGTGAGGGCAATGACAGATAATCAAGAAGTTTGGAAGGTGTTCTCCTCCTTCTGCAGCAAAGTTATGGTGCAGAAGGAGGAGGCTGAAAGAGAGAGAGAAAGGGAGGGAGGAGAGAGAGAGAGTGAAACGGAGGAAGGGGACGTGCCCCCTCTTTCCCCGGCATCGGCGGCCTTGGCCGTTTGTGGTGTCGGGGATCGGGGGGGGCGCGCCCCCGGCGCAAGTAGAGGAGAAAACAGCGAGGAGGAGGAAGGGGACGTGCCCCCTCTTTCCCCGGCATCGGCGGCCTCGGCCGTTTGTGGTGTCGGGGATCGGGGGGGGCCCGCCCCCAGCGTAAGAAGGAGTAGCGAAGAGGTGGAGGACGTGCCCCCTCCCGCCCCGCCGTCGGTGGGCTTGCCCACTTGTGGCGGCGGGGATCGGGGGGGGTACGTCCTCAGAAAAAGGAGGAAGAAGGGAGACGAAAGTGCGGAGGACAGGGGGGGGCCCTCTCTTTCCCCGCCATCGGGGGGCTTGCTCACCTGTGGTGGCGGGGATCGGGGGGGGCCCGCCTCATACATACCCGCGTCGAAACACGACGCGGGATGAGGTCTCCGGGGGGGGGCTGGGGACGTCTAAGTCCCGGGGCTCCTCCCCGAAGACCTCTCGAGAATTGGGGGCGCGGGCGCGTCGGCCTCGCTTAGGCGGGGCCGGTGCGGTCGCGCCCCCAAACGGGCAACCCCCTCGGTTGTGGCCGGGTCCTGACTCCCAAGGGAGCGGAGGTGGCCGCTGCCGGGGGGGCCGAGGGGAGGGGTCTTTCGCCTGCGGGGTCGCGCTTTGCTCGGCCTCGCGGGGTGCGACCTTTCCCCTCACGGACGTAGATGCGGCGGGAGGGCCCTCTCACCGGGAGCCGCAAGGCACCGGTGGGAGGGCGTCAACGCCGTAGAGGGTCCCCTTCCCCTTCAGGGAGGGGCTTCCCTGGTGAGGGCCTCCGGGGTGTTTTGCCGAATCCCCATTCCCTTTGGGAGGGGGAAGGAGCACCACTCTGGAGGCGGGGGGTGACGGCTCGAGCGGGACACTCGAGCCGTGACCCCGCCCCCCATCTTTTTTGGGAGGGCGCGGCGTGGGGTTGATACCGCCCTGCGCCGCAACCGCGAGAACCCGCACTTGCGGGGGGAGAGTGTCGCCTTCAGTGGCACTCTCCTCGGGAGGTCTTAAGGCGGGGGGGCGGCGAGACGGCATGGGAAACCAGCATCCTCGCCGTCCCCCGTAAAACGCCCGCGAAGGTATCCGTAGTGGTTTTAGTGAGGTAGGCCTTGCGCCCCCTGACCGATTCATTCGTGGATCGGCCAAGGGGAGCAAGGAGTCCCACATAACCACCCGTCCTCTTCCCGGAGGCGGGGGTATCCATGAGGATTTCCACTACGCAACAAAAAAAAAAAAAAAAAAAAAAAAAAAAAAAAAGGTTAGGTTAGGTTAGGTTAGGTTAGGTTAGGTTAGGTTAGGTTAGGTTAGGTTAGGTTAGGTTAGGTTAGGTTAGGTTAGGTTAGGTTAGGTTAGGTTAGGTTAGGTTGACTCTCAAAGGACGACGGTCCATGTGCCAAACCCTCCTCCACGTGGTGAGAGTTGGAAACGTCGAGGTACCCCCTCGGCGGCTAACGGGTCACTGGCTTCGGGCAGAGCGCATATATCGCTATGTGTCTCTGGACACTGGCGTGATCGCTTGATATCCCTTCGAATGCTGCGGTCACAGCCGAAAACTGGGCGAATGCCCGGTCGATAGGCTGGGGGTAATTATCCTTAAGCCGTGGCAGGGGATGTCGGGTGATCGCAAAGGTGTCATCGCGGCGCATTAGGCGCAATCTCGAGGAAGCTTGTTCCTCGGGATGGCCGACCTGAGGAGGAAGGAAATATAGCTTGGCTTGTTTCCGAATCTGAGGGAGAACCGGCTCGGGTGCCTTGCTTGCGGGGTGCTCACGGAGAGGTGGCGGCTTGGTGGGAGGCGAGGCACGCCTCGACGAGCCTACTGGGAACAGCCATCCTCTCCGCTAGTAGGTTGCGCCTCCGGGGTCGGAGATGCTCGGGCAGGAGCGGCCTCACTGCGCGTCCTGGCTGACGGTGATGTACCGGTGGGCTTTGGCCGTGCCGGGGTGATCTGTTGGCTGGGATTCGCGGATCGCCTGAGGTCTGCACGCGTTACCCGCTCCGCATGGGGCTCGAAAGAGACCCAAGTAGAGTGGGTGATGAGGGTTGTGCTTCACCCTCCGGAAATACGGAAGCACACTTACATCGAGTCACTTATGTCGAGACACGGATGCCCACCGGGGCGCGGTGATGTCAAGTGAAGGGGGATCCCGGAGCCTGACATCGCCAGCAACAGGGGTCCGCCTCCCCCTCGTATAAAAACTCGGAGGCGGGGACACGGGTAGAGATGATGATGGTTCTCTGGGTCTTTACTCAGAGGGCAATGCATCATACAAACAGGGGTCCGCCTTTCCCCTCGTATAAAAACGCGAAGGCGGCCGGTGCTGGGATGTATTCGAAATGGAAACATCCTGGTTAAATGGCATGGTCTGACCGGTGGACGGGCACGTGCTCCTGCGATTTCGGTTGTTCCTTGTGTCGGGGTGGGTCCCTGGTGAGCCCCCTCACCCCATATGACACTTGGAGCGGCCCACCTCCCCTCTTCTGTCAGAGGCTAGGTGCCAAGAGGGGTTTCGCAGGAGAGGCGACTCCCTGCCAATACAGACGTCTGTCTAGTGGGGATCACTCGGTCCACTATAAACATTCGGCGAGTGACACGCGATCGGGGGGGGTGTCTGTCTAGCAGGTGTACAGGCTCCTCCCCCAAACGAGAGGTATGTCCGGGCAGAGGGACATTTTGGGGTGGACGGTCTCTGCGGGGACCCGAAATCTATCGCACCCTCCTGGGTGGCACTCTCTCGTGGGATGCGGCCTTGCCGTGGCGAGAGAGCTCACCCCTTGCAAGAGGATAGTCTTGCAAGGGGTGCTAACAGCATCCCGTACCCGAGTAACGTCGGGTACATCAACTCCCCGAGTCTGGGGAGTTTTCCCCAGTCCCGGGGAGCCCTCCCTTTTGGGAGGAGGGGGCCCACTTCCCCTATAGAGCCTCGGCTCGTATGTGGTAAGGGATGGCGACCCGGAATACAAACGCCCGGTGGCATGGCACCGTTAGGAGAGGGCATTGCACGGCGCTTCGGCGCTTGCCCTCCCGCCATGCATTTTGCGGCCCGGGCCGCGGGGTTCTTGCTCTGGTGTCTCGGGGGGGTATTTTTCGGGGGTTTTTCTCCCGGGGGTATTTTCCCCGGGGTCTCGGGGTGGGGATTTTTGCGGCCGGGGCCGCGGGGGAGGGGACCAGCTGTGATCACCCGAGGGGCATCGCCCGGAGGGGATCACAGCGGTCAGTCGTCGGGGCCGCTCGGACATATTCCGAGGCGGGGCCCGGCGACAAGACGTACCCCAGGGTGCTGGTTGGGAGTCTCCAGGCTGGGTAGCCTGGGTCTCCGTCCCAGCGTCCCTGGGGGGTAGCCGCGCCCGGGCCACTCGGACGTATTCCGAGCTCGGGCCGGGCGCGGCGTGGAGGTCACGCGTGGTTACCCGAGGGGCTCTGCCCGGAGGGGTTACCCAAGGGGCATAGCCCGGAGGGTGCCACGCGGACCTGCCGCCGAGGCCGCTCGGACTTATTCCGAGGCAGGGCTCGGCGGCGAGAGCAGGTACTCCTGGCCGGTCGGGACCGTTTCCCCTTCCGAACCGGCCGGTCAGGAGAGGCGTAGTCCCTTCCGCTGGACGTGATTCCCGGCGGGGGGACGTGCTGGTCGCCACGGCGTGTAGGGCAGGGCCGGGGAGCGGCGACCCTGTCCAAAGCGTCCGTGGGGCCCCCCGGGTGGCGCCACCCGCTGCGGTGCCCGCATTGTCGGAGGTGCGGGACCCCTGAAAGCCCGTGTGGGCGTCAAATCTCACACGGGTGTGTAAGGGGCTCGGAGTCTGGCCGGGGTGTGGTATCCCCCCGGCCAAGACATATGTCCCCTCCCCGGGGGAACTTGGGGCCCGGCCTTGGGGTGTGGCCGGTCATGTTTCGGGGCACCCCTTGGCCGGTGGGGGTATACCCTGGGGGACGGAGCCGCAGCGGGACAGCGGGATTAACCAAAAATGAGTAGTGACAATCAAACAAAAAATAATACTGATGGAGCGAGATTGCGGAAAGAACTGGAGGAGGCGTTCAACAAAGGAGACGCCTGCACTTCTCAAGAAGAGAAGTATTTTTGGCATGGGGACTTATTAAGGCCGGTCACAGTAAATCTGGTAGACCTGGCTAAGTGTGACTCGACCAGCAGCCTTTCCTCGACTCTTTCTAAGACGTCGAGTAAGAGCAAAGCCAAGGACGGTTCTGCGCAAAAGCGCCAAAAGAAAATAATGGAGCGTGAAAAGGCGAGAAGCAACACACTCGCGCAAAAGAGAAAAATGGCGGAATCCGTAACCTGCACGGACACAGATATAGATACAGACAATCTACTAAGCGAAGGGGAAGGGGAAGGCAATATTTCAAGACCTGTAACAACAACCATTCTCAATGAGAAAGATTTCCCCGCACTCCGTACTAGGTCACACATGTCGGTACAGGAACAGAAGGGAAAAGGAGAAGCCGGAAAGGGACAGGCTCCATCACCGGTGCCTGCAATCGGACAGGAACAGGCTCTAATACCAGTGCCTGTACTCGGGCAGGAACAGGCTCTGACACCAGTGCCTGCACTCGGACAGGAACGGGCTCTAACACCAGTGCCTGCACTCGGACAGGGACAAGCTCTAACGCCAGTGCCTGCACCTGGACAGGCTCTACCATCGATACCGGGCCAGCCACCAAGCACTGGAGAACAGGAAACACGGAAGGCTGAGAAAGCTAGGAGGAAAAAAGAAGAACAGGAAGCACGCACGGAACAAGTAATACTGGACCCCTTGAAAGAACCAAATCCAGGTAAATCGTACTACGACTTCCTTGAGAGGATAAGGGACAAGGGAGATGAATATAACGAGGCACCAATCCCTGACCTAGCAGCAATCGCCTCAGAGAAGGCGATGGCAATATATAAAGTGGCCGTGCTGTCAAAACAATTGAAAGGCCCATTGGTGAGACAGGCCAAAGAAGCAGCCGCAGATATGTGCGCGGCTGCATCAGTACTGGCTATAAGGGCGCAAAACCCGACAGAAACCTCAGCTGAAAAGCAAATAAGGGATCTGCAAAACCAAATACACCAGTTGAGGCTAGAGAAGCAGCAACTGGAGCGAAGAGTGGAACGGGAATACAGAAACAAACCTCGTAGAAAGCTCCATTCGGAAACATCAGATGACGAAAGGGAAGGACCGCTCAGCGCAGATAGCGCCAGGATAAAAACTAGGGCCAGAAAACGGATCGACAGAGCCCCACTTCCGCCCAGAAGTGGGGGGGTCCTGTCAACCCATGGAGATGGGATAATCAGGGAAACCTCGCTTCCACCAGAGGGTGGGGAAGCCTCCCTGATTGAGGACTATGAAATGCGGGGGGTCTCACCTCCACCACAAGGCGGGGGAATCCCGGGCATCTCAGGAATAGGAAGAACGAGGGGTCAGGACAGACACATAGAGATGATGGATGTTGTTAACAACGAGGAGGAACATTCATCCTTCTACCGTAGCGAGGACACCACCCAATCGGGTTGGAGAAGGGACAATCCCCCTCCTAACACAAAGGGGACAATGTATATAAAACAAGGACATGTTGAATACATTGTCCCACAAAATAAGAAGGAAGAGGAGGAGGCCAAGGAAAGGGAGAAATTTATGGCCATGGTGGCGATGATTGAAGGCATTGTTGTGAGGGAGCTGGACAAACGACTGGGCTGTCCCATAAATACATATGGGGAAACCCTGAAAAACAAAAAGGATGGTAAGCAGGAAAACAGGGAACAGCAACAACAACAGCCCAAATCAATAAAAAGAACAAAACCGGTAACAGCCGGACAAAGAAATCCGGCACAAGAGGAGAAACCTGCTGCTGCCAAACCAATGGTCAAGAGTATAGAGGTTGTCAAGAAGGCGGTCAGAGTTGTACCTGCTACAACTCTTAACCCACCTTCGCGGCCGGCAGCAGAAAGGGTCTCCAAGCCTAAGGTCAAGGAAACGGGAAAGGGAAATAAAACAGCCCCACCCCCACAGAAGCAGCCAGGTGCGAAATCTACGCCCCTGGCCACAGGGAAAAAAGAAGGGGCACTACAAACACCCCAGGCCCCAAAGCCTTCGAATACGGGCGCCCCTTCCTGGAGCGAGGTGGTCTCCAGGAGGGTAAGAAAAACCAAAACAGCAGCAGCGGCTACGAATGAGGTTGTTGCAGCTGCAAAGGGGAAGGGAGGCAAAGCAATTACAGCCGCCAAACCCTCCCAACCTGGCCAAGAGGCCAAATCGAAAAGGAGGAGAGAGCCAAGAACGGCAGCGATAACGCTGACGTGTCCTCCCGGAACTTATGAGAAAACTCTCCGGGAGGCCCGGCAGAAGATGGAGGCCAAAGGTCTAAATATGGAAGGAGCCAAGATTAGACGAGGAGTCACGGGCTCATATATCTTTGAGATTCCGGGGGCGGGCAGCCATGAAAAAGCAGATAAGTTCGCCCTCGGAATGAGGGAAGCCTTAAGAGGCACGGTGGGCGCAAGGGTGCAGCGCCCAACTAAAATGGCTGAGATAAGACTTCGGGGGCTCGATGAGTCCATCAGAGCCTCCGAAGTGATAAAAGCGATAGCCACAGCAGGTGGCTGCGAAGAAGAGGAAATCCACCTGGGGGAAATAAGAAAAACCCCAGGTGGAATGGGGATCGTCTGGGTCCGCTGCCCACTAACAGCAGCAAACCGCATAGTGGGTATGACCAATTTAAGGATAGGATGGGCACTTGTGCGCGCCGAAATACTGGACACCAGACCCCTCCAGTGCTACAAATGCCTGGAGGGGGGGCACGTGCGCGCGCGGTGCCCTAATAAAGAAGACCGTAGCGGTAAATGTTACCGATGCGGAATTGAGGGCCACGCAGCCAGGAACTGTGTGGCTGAAGTCAGCTGCCCGGTATGCGCAGACAAGGGACTTCCCGCCAAGCATAGGGCGGGAAGTAAATCGTGCATACCGGTGCAAAAGGGCAGAAGGGGAGTCCCACTTAATAAAGTAGTGAATC
This sequence comes from Prenolepis imparis, assembly GCF_030444845.1. NCBI lineage: Eukaryota > Metazoa > Arthropoda > Insecta > Hymenoptera > Formicidae > Prenolepis > Prenolepis imparis. Next base: position 26,698 of record NW_028141347.1, on the reverse strand, counting down.
CCCCCTCCCCCAGGAAGGTCCTTACCCCCCCGGCGCGAGAGGTGGTGGGGCCTCAAACACAAAAAGAGGCTCCCCCCCTAATCGACCTAAATACTACGGTGGAGGCCCCGAAAGAACAAAGGCCTCCACGCATAAGGGGGGCTAAGAGGGAGGAGGAGAAACTCCCGGAAGGAGGCGCTAAGAAAACGCGCCTCCAACTAAATTTAATGGATGCAGATCCCACCGCTATGGAGGTGGGACCTGTGGTTGTAGTCGCAACTGAAGATGGCTTGTAAGGTGTTACAAGCCAATGTGAACCATTCAGGGCCAGCCCAGGATCTCTTCGTCCAGAATATGGCGGAGAGAGACTGCGGCCTGGGGGTCGTAGCCGAGCCGCACCGTGTACCAGAGAATAACTGGGTAAGTAGTACGGACGGCTTGGCTGCGATCACCCACAGAGGCGCGTCAAACTCCCCCCCGATGGAGCTTTTAAAATCGGGGGAGGGCACTGTCACGGTGAGATGGGGGTCCATCATTGTAGTTGGCGTGTATCTCCCGCCGAGTCTCAGTAGAAGAGACTTTTGCGGGAGATTGCACGCCATTGAGAGACAGCTGACGGAATACCACCCCGCCCCAGTGATCGTCGCGGGGGACTTCAATGCCAAATCAGACGCTTGGGGTTCCCCGCGCGGTGACTGGCGGGGTGGTCAAGTATTGGATTGGGCGGCGCGAAGTGGCCTCCTCTCCTGTAACAGAGGAAGGAAGGCCACATGTGTAAGGAGGCAGGGGGAGTCAATCGTAGACTTAACATGGATCACTCCCTCTGCCTCAAGGTTGGTGAGCGGGTGGGAGGTGCTGACGGAGGTAGAAACCATTTCTGACCACAGATACGTGGAGTTCTCCGTCGGTGCCTTCCCCCGCGAAGTAATAGAGCGCCGCCGAAACAGAGAGGCTGTCTCTCGAAGATGGGCCCTCAGGAAACTTGATCAGGACGCGTTTCTGGCCGCGGTCGAGGCGGCCCTGATGGTTCGAGGAAGGGATAATAGGGGGGACCTAGAGGAAGAAAGGGCTTGGCTGCTTAAAACGGTAAGCGATGCCTGTGATGCAGCCATGCCCAGGATAAAACGGAGGTCCCCCCGAAAAACTTACTGGTGGTCGGAGGAAATCGCTGAAGCAAGGCGAATCTCCGACCACGCCAGAAGGAAAGTCTGCAGGCGGAAGAAGTTCGAGCGGTTAGACCCCGAAGGATACCAGGACGCGTGGGACGCTTATAAAGGAAAGCGTGATGACCTACGCGTCCTGATAAGGAAGGCAAAGGCGAGAGCCTGGGATGAGTTGCTCTCCTCCCTGGATGACGACCCGTGGGGGCGCCCTTATCGCATAGTTTTGAAAAAACTAAAAAGTGGAGGCGCCCCAATCACGGAGTCTATGGACCCCCAATTCATCGGCCAAGTCGTGGACACCCTGTTCCCGCTGGAGGAGGGACATGCTAACCCGATTCCGGCGTTGGACTGGGTGTGGGACGAGGAGGCCATGGGGGTCACGGAGGGAGAGCTCCGGGATGCCATCAGAAAAATCAAAAACGGGAAAGCGCCCGGACCTGATGGCATCCACGGAAAAGTCTGGGCTCTCGCCCATCGGGGTCTTGCGGGGCCCATGCGGAGGATATACAACGAATGTTTCCGCATGGGCTCATTCCCACGAGAATGGAAGGAGGCAAACATCGTCCTCCTTCCAAAAGAGGGCAAGCCGAGGGATCAACCCTCGGCCTATAGGCCAATCTGCCTAATAGACGAGGCGGGTAAGATTCTTGAAAGAATCATAGTGGACCGCCTCGTCTACCACTTGTCCCGGGAGGGTCCTAATCTCAGCCAGGAGCAATACGGCTTCCGGGTCGGACGATCTACTATCGACGCGATACTTAAGGTTCGTTCGATCGCGGAGGCCGTAACGGAGGAAGGCGGGGTGTTGTTGGCGGTATCCTTAGATATATCAAACGCCTTCAACACCCTGCCATGGCACCGGATCGGGGCGGCCCTGGACTATCACCGGGTCCCCCCGTATCTGGTGTCAATCCTGGCGGACTACTTCCGGGACAGGCAATTGGCCTATACGGATAGAAATGCCGAGGAACAAAAGCGTCGAATGGCATGCGGGGTTCCGCAGGGGTCAGTACTGGGACCCCTACTGTGGAATCTCGCATACGACGCTGTTCTTCGGCAAGCCCTCCCCTCTGGCTGTCACACGGTGTGTTATGCAGATGATACGTTGGTGATGGCCAGAGGGAACTCGTGGGAAGAAGCAACCGCTCGAGCGAATCTCGCCGTTTGCCGCGTTGTGCGCTTTATAAGACAGATGGGGCTCAAAGTGGCGCCCCAAAAAACAGAAGCCATCTTCTTACATGATGGCTCTCATGGGGCGCCACCGAGAGCCCACATCCAAGTGGAGGACACCTCGATAGAGGTGGGGGCCTGCCTTAAATATTTGGGCCTCCACCTCGATGGAAAGTGGACCTTTCGAGAACACTTCCGCCGTATATCCCCTAAGGTAGAGAGGGCAGCAATGGCTCTTCAACGCCTGCTGCCCAATCTTGGGGGACCTGGCGGAAGTGTTCGAAGACTGTATGCTGGGACTATTCACGCCATGCTCCTGTACGGAGCCCCGGTATGGACGGAACGTCTGGAGGCCACCCGCGGCCCAAGAAATGCCTTAAGGCAAGTGCAGAGGCGGGTGGCCAACAGAATTTGCCGGGGCTACCGGACAGTGAGCTGGGCAGCTGTGGGGGTGCTCTCCGGAGTACCCCCTTTGGAGATGCTCGCCCGCATGTACGCGGACGTGTACACGCGTACACGCCAATATCAGCGGGCGGGCATCACAATGACGGAAAGTCTCCGGCATGCAGTGAGGGTCCACTCCCGACGGGCGTTGATCAGCAGATGGAAAGACAGCCTCGCAGATCAGAGGCTGCCAGGTCAGCGCACCGTCGGGGCCATAAGGCCCTGTCTAGAAAGCTGGCTAGACAGGGTCAAAGGAGGGGTGTCCTTCCATATGACGCAGGTGCTCACCGGACATGGTTGTTTCGGTGAGTACCTGCAAAGGATAGGGAAAGAGCGCACAACGCGGTGTCATCACTGCGGCCACGAGTGCGATACCGCCCAGCACACACTTGCAGACTGTGTTGCCTGGGCGGGTGAAAGAACGGAACTCGTGGCCGCTGTAGGGAGGGATCTGTCATTGCCCTCAATAGTGAGGGCAATGACAGATAATCAAGAAGTTTGGAAGGTGTTCTCCTCCTTCTGCAGCAAAGTTATGGTGCAGAAGGAGGAGGCTGAAAGAGAGAGAGAAAGGGAGGGAGGAGAGAGAGAGAGTGAAACGGAGGAAGGGGACGTGCCCCCTCTTTCCCCGGCATCGGCGGCCTTGGCCGTTTGTGGTGTCGGGGATCGGGGGGGGCGCGCCCCCGGCGCAAGTAGAGGAGAAAACAGCGAGGAGGAGGAAGGGGACGTGCCCCCTCTTTCCCCGGCATCGGCGGCCTCGGCCGTTTGTGGTGTCGGGGATCGGGGGGGGCCCGCCCCCAGCGTAAGAAGGAGTAGCGAAGAGGTGGAGGACGTGCCCCCTCCCGCCCCGCCGTCGGTGGGCTTGCCCACTTGTGGCGGCGGGGATCGGGGGGGGTACGTCCTCAGAAAAAGGAGGAAGAAGGGAGACGAAAGTGCGGAGGACAGGGGGGGGCCCTCTCTTTCCCCGCCATCGGGGGGCTTGCTCACCTGTGGTGGCGGGGATCGGGGGGGGCCCGCCTCATACATACCCGCGTCGAAACACGACGCGGGATGAGGTCTCCGGGGGGGGGCTGGGGACGTCTAAGTCCCGGGGCTCCTCCCCGAAGACCTCTCGAGAATTGGGGGCGCGGGCGCGTCGGCCTCGCTTAGGCGGGGCCGGTGCGGTCGCGCCCCCAAACGGGCAACCCCCTCGGTTGTGGCCGGGTCCTGACTCCCAAGGGAGCGGAGGTGGCCGCTGCCGGGGGGGCCGAGGGGAGGGGTCTTTCGCCTGCGGGGTCGCGCTTTGCTCGGCCTCGCGGGGTGCGACCTTTCCCCTCACGGACGTAGATGCGGCGGGAGGGCCCTCTCACCGGGAGCCGCAAGGCACCGGTGGGAGGGCGTCAACGCCGTAGAGGGTCCCCTTCCCCTTCAGGGAGGGGCTTCCCTGGTGAGGGCCTCCGGGGTGTTTTGCCGAATCCCCATTCCCTTTGGGAGGGGGAAGGAGCACCACTCTGGAGGCGGGGGGTGACGGCTCGAGCGGGACACTCGAGCCGTGACCCCGCCCCCCATCTTTTTTGGGAGGGCGCGGCGTGGGGTTGATACCGCCCTGCGCCGCAACCGCGAGAACCCGCACTTGCGGGGGGAGAGTGTCGCCTTCAGTGGCACTCTCCTCGGGAGGTCTTAAGGCGGGGGGGCGGCGAGACGGCATGGGAAACCAGCATCCTCGCCGTCCCCCGTAAAACGCCCGCGAAGGTATCCGTAGTGGTTTTAGTGAGGTAGGCCTTGCGCCCCCTGACCGATTCATTCGTGGATCGGCCAAGGGGAGCAAGGAGTCCCACATAACCACCCGTCCTCTTCCCGGAGGCGGGGGTATCCATGAGGATTTCCACTACGCAACAAAAAAAAAAAAAAAAAGGTTAGGTTAGGTTAGGTTAGGTTAGGTTAGGTTAGGTTAGGTTAGGTTAGGTTAGGTTAGGTTAGGTTAGGTTAGGTTAGGTTAGGTTAGGTTAGGTTCTCTCTCGTGGGATGCGGCCTTGCCGTGGCGAGAGGGCTCACCCCTTGCAAGAGGATAGTCTTGCAAGGGGTGCTAACAGCATCCCGTACCCGAGTAACGCCGGGTACATTAACTCCCCGAGTCTGGGGAGTTTCCCCAGTCCCGGGGAGCCCTCCCTGTGGGAGGAGGGGGCCCACTTCCCCTATAGAGCTTCGGCTCGTATGTGGTAGAGGATGGCGACCTTGAATTCAAACGCCCGGTGGCATGGCATCGTTAGGGGTTGGACATTGCACGGCGCCTTGGCGCTGTCCTCCCCCCATGCACTTGGAGTCCACGACGCCTGGTCGATGATCCGAGAGGGGAGATTGGGTTGTCGTGGGCTCGGTGTGTGTGTGTGTGAATGTGGATGCGTGCATGTATGGGCCTGGTGGGGCCAAAAGGGTTTCGGCCCGCCACCCCTGGAAGGACACCAGGCTAAAAAACCAAATCAAAAACCATGATGGAGCACAGTAAAAAGGAAGAAAACCTTACCGTCACAGGGGTGCTCGGAGCCCCAGTGACCGGCGAAGAACCCGTTATCGTCCCGGGCGGAACTTCGTCGTCAACAAACGTCGGGCTACGTGAAGAATGCACCGCGGGTTCCTCACGCGAAATGGCTACTGCGAAGAATGAAGTAGAAGTGGGTGGCATTGTAGCTATCATGGAGATGAGAGAAGGAGAGACTCCGATACGACTCCCACAAGATATCGGGGTAGAAGCGATGGAAACAATGCCGGAGGTTTCCAATAAGAGAAAAAAGGAATCGGATTCAGGATCCGAAGATCAAGAAGCGCATCGCTACAACATAAGGCGCGGAGTGAGAGCCAGGAAGATCATATCATCGGACACGGAAGGCGAAGCCACCGAGGACCAGGTGGACTCTCAAATACTGTCCGAGACAGTAAAAGAAACAGGCAATTCCGGTGACAATGAGACATCACAGTGCTCCGAAGGCGAAAAAACTGCCAAGTCAACGAGAGGCCCAGGCAGACCGCCTAAGAGAAAGAACAGGGCAAGACAGTTGGATACCCCGGAACTCATGGATATTATGAGAGGCACTCCCGAAAAGTACGGAACCACGGAGTTCCATAATATGACTGCGGCCGGCATTGGCACAGTAGCCATGGAATGGATCGAGGAGATTGACACGATTCGAATCAAGTCAGGCAAGCTGCAAGGTGCATTAAGCGGAAAGATGAAGAATCACCTCACCGGCGTGAGGAATGCGCTGAGAACTTTGGTGATGAAAGCGGAAGCCGTAGGGGATCCAGGCTTCTGGAGAGCCCGCCACTCAAGCATCACAAAGGAGCTCGAAGATAAAAGGAAAGAAGAAAACAAATATAAAAGAGAAATAGAGATGGCAAACAAGAAGATGAAGAAATTACAGGAAGAAATAGAATCGCTCAAGAAACAAAGAGAAACAGAGACAGCGAAGAAACAGAGAGAGATATCGAAAAGAGGGAGTACACCATCCCCCTCTCCACAAGTGAAGGCAGTAGTCCAGAAGGCAGCTCAAGAGCCAAATAAAGAGAGAGAAAGGTCTTTGACTCCGGTGATGAGACCACCAATCAGAGGAATATCAACACCTCTGCCGGAACAAGATCCAATAACGGACGACATATCTCAAAAAATGGAGATTGAGAGGCAAATAGCCGCGCTTGTGAGGAGGAAAAGAGAGATGGTTTATGCGAAAGCAGAAAAGAGAAGCGCGAAAGCCCTATACAGCGAAATTGCAGAAAAATCCGAAGGTTCTAGAAAAGAGAAAGCCCGACAACTTCCTCGTGTGAAGGAAAATATACAAATTGTTCCTCCGAGGAAAGAATTGAAAGAAGAAGAACCTAAAACTAGAGAGATCAGTGAATGGACCACAGTAGGGAGAGGAAGGAAGGGTAAGAAAGTTAAAAATAAAAAGGAAGAAACAGTTACTCAGCAAAGAGAGCCGCCAAATATGGCACAGCCTGGAACAAAGCGAACCCAGGAGATTAAAGAGACTGGTGCAAGAGCAGCCCGTAAAAGGAAGCCACCCAAGACCGCGGCAGTAGCCATTAAAGGCTTTGATGAGAAATTCTCGTATGCACAGGCACTGAGAACCGCCCAAGACAAAATAGAACTGTCGGACCTAAAGATCTACAAGTCTAGAGTCAGGAAAGCGGCAAATGGAGGAGTCATTGTGGAAATACCCGGTCCACAGGGATCCGAGAAAGCAGACATGCTGGCCAAACAATTAAGAGAGGTCATGTCTGGACAGGCCGAAATAACTCGACCCACCATCAAAGGCGAACTCATTATTTCCGGATTCGACGAATCAATAAATACGGATGACATATTTGAAACAGTATCGAGCCTCGGTAAATGTAGGAACGAACAGATCAAGGTAGGCACTATAAGGAGATTACCCAATGGAAATAACATGATCTGGGTACAATGTCCGGTCGATGCAGCGATTCTAGTCGCAGAGAAAAAGAAGCTGAGGATTCGGTGGACCACGGCTAGAGTTGAAATGTTGCAGAAACGCCCCATTCAATGCTATAAATGCTGGCGAAAGGGGCATATCCGCAACAACTGCACCTTTAAAGAGGACTACAGCAAAGTCTGTTTTAGATGCGGCGAAACCGGCCACCCTGTTAAAATATGTAGAGCCGAGATCAAGTGCAGGATATGCAAAGATAGAAACCTAAACTCTGATCATAGAGTGGGTTCTAATAAATGCAGCCTGGATCAAGACGAGAGGAGAGGTGATACGCGAAAGAAAGACCGACAAGAGCCTGATCGGAGAATAGCGGCTCCGCCTGCTCCCCAGAATGAGTAAAATATTGCAATGCAATATAAATCACAGCTGGGGAGCCCAGGATATATTATCCCAGCACATAGCGGAGAATCAAATAGGTATCTGCTTGATATCTGAGCCCAGGCATGTGCCGGACTCCCAATTGTGGCTTGCCAGTAACAACAAGAAGGCAGCAATACACTGGAGGCCGGAGTACTTAAGGAAGATCTGCACGCCATTAAGTAAAGGAGAAACGTTTGTCGCAGCCAGATGTAACGATATAAATTTTATATCCTGTTACATATCCCCAAACGTAGATCATGGGGAATATCTTGGAGCACTGGACGAGATCGGAGATACAATCCAACGGATAGGCGGAAGTTTCATAGTCTGCGGGGATTTTAATGGAAAATCCACGCAGTGGGGCTCCGCGTATACCAACAGGAGAGGAGAACTGATCGAGGAATGGGTCGCCGAGATGGATCTGCGACTCGTCAACACTGGCAATACTCCAACATGCGTAAGACGGCAAGGTACATCGATCGTGGACCTTACATGGATCACGGCAGACCTAGTGGAAAAGATCCAAAACTGGAGGGTGGAAACTGAAACAGAGAACCTATCAGACCACCGATATATATCTTTTGAGATAGACGGAGAACCTCTGCCACGTAATAAGAGTAAAAGAGAGCGGAAATGGAATTTCGCTAAAATGGACACAGAGATGCTGCAGGTTTCCCTAGGCTGGGCATGCTCGGTCGGTATGTCGGAAGAGGAAACGGCAAACACCAACAGCTGGTGCGAATGGACAGAACGCGTAATGCGAGAAGCATGTGACGCTTCGACTCCCAGATGCAAACAGGCTCACCCCAAGACGAGAACATACTGGTGGAACGAGCAAATTGCGAATCTGAGAGTCGAAACCAATAGAAAGAGAAGAGCCTGGACAAGAAGTAAGAGATGGAATCAACCAGAGGAAACGGCCAACCGGGAGAGAGAGTACAAAATCTCTAGAAGCATCTTGCGGAAAGAGATAAATAAAGCTAAGGCTGAGGCATGGCAGGAACTGGTCCAGCTAGTGGATTCCGATCCATGGGGCCTCCCATACAAGGCTGTATTGGGAAAACTTAGAAAGGCTACGCCGGGACTCACGGAGATACTCGAAGAAGGCGATCTCAACGACCTATTGAACAAACTGTTTCCGATGGGTCAAACCCATGACCCAGAAGAGGAATGGACAGAGTTTGTATGGAACGAGGAAGAGCACATAGGATACAGGGAGGTCAAGGATTCGATCAAGGACTGTGGCGGTAACAGCGTAGCCCCAGGACTCGACGGAGTAAAAGCGACGGCGTGGAAGAGTATTCCGGAAGCAATGACGGGTAAATTAACGCAATGCTTCAACATATGCTTAAGCGAAGGGAAGTTTCCTAAAAGATGGAAAGTAGCACGATTGGTATTGATACCAAAAGCTCAAGGTAGCGAACCGGGACCGCTCAAAGCAAGACCTATTTGCCTGCTAAATGAGGTAGGGAAAATCTTTGAGCGCACCCTGGTAAGGCGAATTAATAACTGGATGAGAGACGAGGAGATCGCACAACTATCACCCGTTCAGTTTGGCTTTAGGGAGAAAAGATCCACCTGCGATGCCCTGATGAGAGTCAAGGAAATCATAGAGGAATGCATACTTGGCGAAGGAATCGTGATAGCAGTGGCGATAGATATAGAGAATGCGTTTAATTCTCTACCGTGGCCGGTGATAAGGAACGCGATAAGAAGGAAGAGATTTCCCGAATATATATGCAGAATCATAGATGATTATCTAAATGAACGCTGCATAGAATATAGGACACAAAACGGCGAAACAAAGCAGAGGCCGGTCACAGCCGGAGTCCCGCAAGGATCCGTACTGGGACCGGTACTATGGAACATAGGCTATGATGATGTATTGAACGTAAACCTAGAGCCAGGATGCCATTTGTCGTGCTACGCGGACGATACTTTGGTAATATCAACAGCAAATGACATAGAAACGGCTATTACCAAAGCGAACATTCAGGTGAACAGAGTGGTCAGAAGGATAAAAGAGCTTGGCCTAGTTGTCGCGACCAACAAGACGGAAGCGGCTGTCTTTTATAAAAAAGACAAGCCGGATAAGATGCCGGACCTTATAATAGACAGAGAGGTTGTCAAAGTCGGCGAAAAACTGAAATATCTAGGAATAATACTAGACAGTAAATTAAGATTTCAAGACCACTTCACATACGTGGAGACCAAAGCGAATAAAGTGCTTCGATCATTGGGCAGGATCATGCCCAACTTGAGAGGACCAACGGAAGCAAAGAGAAAGCTATTTGCCAATGTGATCCTATCAATATTGACGTATGGCGCACCAGTATGGAGCGACGCACTGGCGGCAAGCAAGAAGATCCAGCTACCTTTTAGGAGACTGCAGAGAACTTTGGCGATAAGAGTGGCGGCGGCATATAGGACAACATCCTATGATGCAGCCACCCTACTTGCCAGAACTACGCCGCTGTATCTTATAGCGGCGGCAAGAAAGAGAACGTACCTGCGTATAAGAGACCTTCGCAACCTGGAGGATTGGAGTGCCGAGGAAGAAGAGGAGATCAAGACGAATGAAGATTTCCTGATGAGGAGACAATGGGAGATACATCTGAGTAACAGAGAGATTCCAGGGACAAGAACGCGAGACGCCATTATGCCTGTTTTTGCCAAATGGCTGAATAGGAAGAAGGGACACTTAACGTTCCACCTGACGCAGATACTAACTGGACACGGCTGCTTTAATAGCTACCTGTACAGGATCGGCAAGTCGGACACGCCAGTCTGTGCCCACTGCAATGCGGAGGTCGATACAGCAGAACACACGGTACAAAGCTGTACAGCCTGGACCGTGGAAAGGCAAGCGCTATCTAGCCAAATAGGAGATGACCTACAATTCGCGGTCATCATCAGGAAGATGATGGAAAAGGAGGAATACTGGAAGGCGGTAATCAAGTTTGCGGAGACGGTTATGCGCACCAAGGAAGAGGCGGAACGGGAGAGACAGAGAGGACCCAACAGGGATGACATCTCTTCAAATTCCGAGTAGCAGTGCCACCCGGATGGTGAAGAGTATGTAACGAGGAAGGCGAGAATCCTTGCGGATCTGAGGTCGTGTGCCCATCAAACTTATGTACACGATCTCCACCAGAACCGGGGAATTAGTTATCACACACAGGGGGGTAGGACGGGTTATTTTGGGGTGGGGAACCGGGGGGTAGGACGGGTTCTTTGCGGGGTGGGGTAAGGGGGGGAAAGACTTCTGGGAGGGTAGGTCGGGGGGGAATTGGGCGGGGTAGGGGGGGTATGGGAAAATGGCAGGGTGGATGGGATGGGGAAGGCGAGTGGGGGGTAGGGGGGATTTAGGGGATTGGGGTCTTGGGGGTAGGGCCGGGGGGAAGGGTGGGGATGGTTGGGTGGTTGGGATGGGGCAGGTGTTTGGGGGCGGGGGGTAGGGGGGTATTGGGGCAGGAGGGTGGGGTAAGGGGGGATAGGGATTTTCTGGTCGAGGAAATTAACCGGAAGGTGAGCGCGCAAGCGCATGACGATCGGGGTCACGGTGACATGCTCAGGCGGATCCCGGGCCCCGATCCAGTCTGAAGGGAAGCGTCCTCGGCTGGACGGGCGGAGGTTTAGTGGGTAGGGCCAGCGGTGATATGTTGTCCCTTGTGGGGGATCGGGGCTAGCCTCGGTCAACCACTTGGGATATGGTATCGCCGTTGGATGAGTCCCACATAACCTCTGGGGCCGGCCCCAGAGGTATCCGTAAATGGATTCCTCCGCCCTTGCGCCGCATCGCAAAAAAAAAAAAAAAAAAAAAGGTTAGGTTAGGTTAGGTTAGGTTAGGTTAGGTTAGGTTAGGTTAGGTTAGGTTAGGTTAGGTTAGGTTAGGTTAGGTTAGGTTAGGTTAGGTTAGGTTAGGTTAGGTTAGGTTAGGTTAGGTTAGGTTAGGTTAGGTTAGGTTAGGTTAGGTTAGGTTAGGTTAGGTTAGGTTAGGTTAGGTTAGGTTAGGTTAGGTTAGGTTAGGTTAGGTTAGGTTAGGTTACGCCCCTTCCTGGAGCGAGGTGGTCTCCAGGAGGGTAAGAAGAACCAAAACAGCAGCAGCGGCTACGAATGAGGTTGTTGCAGCTGCAAAGGTGAAGGGGGGCAAAGCAATTACAGCTGCCAAACCCTCCCAACCTGGCCAAGAGGCCAAATCGAAAAGGAGGAGAGAGCCAAGAACGGCAGCGATAACGCTGACGTGTCCTCCCGGAACTTATGAGAAAACTCTCCGGGAGGCCCGGCAGAAGATGGAGGCCAAAGGCCTAAATATGGAAGGTGCCAAGATTAGACGAGGAGTCACGGGCTCATATATCTTTGAGATTCCGGGGGCGGGCAGCCATGAAAAAGCAGATAAGTTCGCCCTCGGAATGAGGGAAGCCTTAAGAGGCACGGCGGGCGCAAGGGTGCAGCGCCCAACTAAAATGGCTGAGATAAGACTTCGGGGGCTCGATGAGTCCATCAGAGCCTCCGAAGTGATAAAAGCGATAGCCACAGCAGGTGGCTGCGAAGAAGAGGAAATCCACCTGGGGGAAATAAGAAAAACCCCAGGTGGAATGGGGATCGTTTGGGTCCGCTGCCCACTAACAGCAGCAAACCGCATAGTGGGTATGACCAATCTAAAGATAGGATGGGCACTTGTGCGCGCCGAAATACTAGACACCAGACCCCTCCAGTGCTACAAATGCCTGGAGGGGGGGCACGTGCGCGCGCGGTGCCCTAACAAAGAAGACCGTAGCGGTAAATGTTACCGCTGCGGAATTGAGGGCCACGCAGCCAGAAACTGTGTGGCTGAAGTCAGCTGCCCGGTATGCGCAGACAAGGGACTTCCCGCCAAGCATAGGGCGGGAAGTAAATCGTGCATACCGGTGCAAAAGGGCAGAAGGGGGGTCCCACTTAATAAAGTGGTGAATCCCCCCTTCCCCAGGAAGGTCCCTACCCCTGCGCGAGAGGTGGTGGAGCCTCAAATACAAAAAGAGGCTCCCCCCCTAATCGACCTAAATATTACGGTGGAGGCCCCGAAAGAACAAAGGCCTCCACGCATAAGGGGGGCTAAGAGGGAGGAGGAGGAGAAACTCCCGGAAGGAGGCGCTAAGAAAACGCGCCTCCAACTAAATTTAATGGATGCAGATCCCACCGCTATGGAGGTGGGACCCGTGGATGTAATCACAACTGAAGATGGCTTGTAAGGTGCTACAAGCCAATGTGAACCATTCAGGGCCAGCCCAGGATCTCTTCTTCCAGAATATGGCGGAGAGAGACTGCGGCCTGGGGGTCGTAGCCGAGCCGCACCATATACCAGAGAATAACTGGGTAGGTAGTACGGACGGCTTGGCTGCGATCACCCACAGAGGCGCGTCAAACTCCCCCCCGATGGAGCTCTTAAAATCGGGGGAGGGCACTGTCACGGTAAGATGGGGGTCCATCATTGTTGTTGGCGTGTATCTCCCGCCGAGTCTCAGTAGAAGAGACTTTTGCGGGAGATTGCACGCCATTGAGAGACAGCTGACGGAATACCACCCCGCCCCGATGATCGTCGCGGGGGACTTCAATGCCAAATCAGACGCTTGGGGTTCCCCGCGCGGTGACTGGCGGGGTGGTCAAGTATTGGATTGGGCGGCGCGAAGTGGCCTCCTCTCCTGTAACAGAGGAAGGAAGGCCACATGTGTAAGGAGGCAGGGGGAGTCAATCGTAGACTTAACATGGATCACTCCCTCTGCCTCAAGGTTGGTGAGCGGGTGGGAGGTGCTGACGGAGGTAGAAACCATTTCTGACCACAGATACGTGGAGTTCTCCGTCGGTGCCTTCCCCCGCGAAGTAATAGAGCGCCGCCGAAACAGAGAGGCTGTCTCTCGAAGATGGGCCCTCAGGAAACTTGATCAGGACGCGTTTCTGGCCGCGGTCGAGGCGGCCCTGATGGTTCGAGGAAGGGATAATAGGGGGGACCTAGAGGAAGAAAGGGCTTGGCTGCTTAAAACGGTAAGCGATGCCTGTGATGCAGCCATGCCCAGGATAAAACGGAGGTCCCCCCGAAAAACTTACTGGTGGTCGGAGGAAATCGCTGAAGCAAGGCGAACCTCCGACCACGCCAGAAGGAAAGTCTGCAGGCGGAAGAAGTTCGAGCGGTTAGACCCCGAAGGATACCAGGACGCGTGGGACGCTTATAAAGAAAAGCGTGATGACCTACGCGTCCTGATAAAGAAGGCAAAGGCGAGAGCCTGGGATGAGTTGCTCTCCTCCCTGGATGACGACCCGTGGGGGCGCCCTTATCGCATAGTTTTGAAAAAACTAAAAAGTGGAGGCGCCCCAATCACGGAGTCTATGGACCCCCAATTCATCGGCCAAGTCGTGGACACCCTGTTCCCGCTGGAGGAGGGACATGCTAACCCGATTCCGGCGTTGGACTGGGTGTGGGACGAGGAGGCCATGGGGGTCACGGAGGGAGAGCTCCGGGATGCCATCAGAAAAATCAAAAACGGGAAAGCGCCCGGACCTGATGGCATCCACGGAAAAGTCTGGGCTCTCGCCCATCGGGGTCTTGCGGGGCCCATGCGGAGGATATACAACGAATGTTTCCGCATGGGCTCATTCCCACGAGAATGGAAGGAGGCAAACATCGTCCTCCTTCCAAAAGAGGGCAAGCCGAGGGATCAACCCTCGGCCTATAGGCCAATCTGCCTAATAGACGAGGCGGGTAAGATTCTTGAAAGAATCATAGTGGACCGCCTCGTCTACCACTTGTCCCGGGAGGGTCCTAATCTCAGCCAGGAGCAATACGGCTTCCGGGTCGGACGATCTACTATCGACGCGATACTTAAGGTTCGTTCGATCGCGGAGGCCGTAACGGAGGAAGGCGGGGTGTTGTTGGCGGTATCCTTAGATATATCAAACGCCTTCAACACCCTGCCATGGCACCGGATCGGGGCGGCCCTGGACTATCACCGGGTCCCCCCGTATCTGGTGTCAATCCTGGCGGACTACTTCCGGGACAGGCAATTGGCCTATACGGATAGAAATGCCGAGGAACAAAAGCGTCGAATGGCATGCGGGGTTCCGCAGGGGTCAGTACTGGGACCCCTACTGTGGAATCTCGCATACGACGCTGTTCTTCGGCAAGCCCTCCCCTCTGGCTGTCACACGGTGTGTTATGCAGATGATACGTTGGTGATGGCCAGAGGGAACTCGTGGGAAGAAGCAACCGCTCGAGCGAATCTCGCCGTTTGCCGCGTTGTGCGCTTTATAAGACAGATGGGGCTCAAAGTGGCGCCCCAAAAAACAGAAGCCATCTTCTTACATGATGGCTCTCATGGGGCGCCACCGAGAGCCCACATCCAAGTGGAGGACACCTCGATAGAGGTGGGGGCCTGCCTTAAATATTTGGGCCTCCACCTCGATGGAAAGTGGACCTTTCGAGAACACTTCCGCCGTATATCCCCTAAGGTAGAGAGGGCAGCAATGGCTCTTCAACGCCTGCTGCCCAATCTTGGGGGACCTGGCGGAAGTGTTCGAAGACTGTATGCTGGGACTATTCACGCCATGCTCCTGTACGGAGCCCCGGTATGGACGGAACGTCTGGAGGCCACCCGCGGCCCAAGAAATGCCTTAAGGCAAGTGCAGAGGCGGGTGGCCAACAGAATTTGCCGGGGCTACCGGACAGTGAGCTGGGCAGCTGTGGGGGTGCTCTCCGGAGTACCCCCTTTGGAGATGCTCGCCCGCATGTACGCGGACGTGTACACGCGTACACGCCAATATCAGCGGGCGGGCATCACAATGACGGAAAGTCTCCGGCATGCCGTGAGGGTCCACTCCCGACGGGCGTTGATCAGCAGATGGAAAGACAGCCTCGCAGATCAGAGGCTGCCAGGTCAGCGCACCGTCGGGGCCATAAGGCCCTGTCTAGAAAGCTGGCTAGACAGGGTCAAAGGAGGGGTGTCCTTCCATATGACGCAGGTGCTCACCGGACATGGTTGTTTCGGTGAGTACCTGCAAAGGATAGGGAAAGAGCGCACAACGCGGTGTCATCACTGCGGCCACGAGTGCGATACCGCCCAGCACACACTTGCAGACTGTGTTGCCTGGGCGGGTGAAAGAACGGAACTCGTGGCCGCTGTAGGGAGGGATCTGTCATTGCCCTCAGTAGTGAGGGCAATGACAGATAATCAAGAAGTTTGGAAGGTGTTCTCCTCCTTCTGCAGCAAAGTTATGGTGCAGAAGGAGGAGGCTGAAAGAGAGAGAGAAAGGGAGGGAGGAGAGAGAGAGAGTGAAACGGAGGAAGGGGACGTGCCCCCTCTTTCCCCGGCATCGGCGGCCTTGGCCGTTTGTGGTGTCGGGGATCGGGGGGGGCGCGCCCCCGGCGCAAGTAGAGGAGAAAACAGCGAGGAGGAGGAAGGGGACGTGCCCCCTCTTTCCCCGGCATCGGCGGCCTCGGCCGTTTGTGGTGTCGGGGATCGGGGGGGGCCCGCCCCCAGCGTAAGAAGGAGTAGCGAAGAGGTGGAGGACGTGCCCCCTCCCGCCCCGCCGTCGGTGGGCTTGCCCACTTGTGGCGGCGGGGATCGGGGGGGGTACGTCCTCAGAAAAAGGAGGAAGAAGGGAGACGAAAGTGCGGAGGACAGGGGAGGGCCCTCTCTTTCCCCGCCATCGGTGGGCTTGCTCACCTGTGGTGGCGGGGATCGGGGGGGGCCCGCCTCATACATACCCGCGTCGAAACACGACGCGGGATGAGGTCTCCGGGGGGGGGCTGGGGACGTCTAAGTCCCGGGGCTCCTCCCCGAAGACCTCTCGAGAATTGGGGGCGCGGGCGCGTCGGCCTCGCTTAGGCGGGGCCGGTGCGGTCGCGCCCCCAAACGGGCAACCCCCTCGGTTGTGGCCGGGTCCTGACTCCCAAGGGAGCGGAGGTGGCCGCAGCCGGGGGGGCCGAGGGGAGGGGTCTTTCGCCTGCGGGGTCGCGCTTTGCTCGGCCTCGCGGGGTGCGACCTCTCCCCTCACGGACGTAGATGCGGCGGGAGGGCCCTCTCACCGGGAGCCGCAAGGCACCGGTGGGAGGGCATCAACGCCGTAGAGGGTCCCCTTCCCCTTCAGGGAGGGGCTTCCCTGGTGAGGGCCTCCGGGGTGTTTTGCCAAATCCCCATTCCCTTTGGGAGGGGGAAGGAGCACCACTCTGGAGGCGGGGGGTGACGGCTCGAGCGGGACACTCGAGCCGTGACCCCGCCCCCCATCTTTTTTGGGAGGGCGCGGCGTGGGGTTGATACCGCCCTGCGCCGCAACCGCGAGAACCCGCACTTGCGGGGGGAGAGTGTCGCCTTCAGTGGCACTCTCCTCGGGAGGTCTTAAGGCGGGGGGGCGGCGAGACGGCATGGGAAACCAGCATCCTCGCCGTCCCCCGTAAAACGCCCGCGAAGGTATCCGTAGTGGTTTTAGTGAGGTAGGCCTTGCGCCCCCTGACCGATTCATTCGTGGATCGGCCAAGGGGAGCAAGGAGTCCCACATAACCACCCGTCCTCTTCCCGGAGGCGGGGGTATCCATGAGGATTTCCACTACGCAACAAAAAAAAAAAAAAAAAAAAAAGGTTAGGTTAGGTTAGGTTAGGTTAGGTTAGGTTAGGTTAGGTTAGGTTAGGTTAGGTTAGGTTAGGTTAGGTTAGGTTAGGTTAGGTTAGGTTAGGTTAGGTTAGGTTAGGTTAGGTTAGGTTAGGTTAGGTTAGGTTAGGTTAGGTTAGGTTAGGTTAGGTTAGGTTAGGTTAGGTTAGGTTAGGTTAGGTTAGGTTAGGTTAGGTTAGGTTAGGTTAGGTTAGGTTAGGTTAGGTTAGGTTAGGTTAGGTTAGGTTAGGTTAGGTTAGGTTAGGTTAGGTTAGGTTAGGTTAGGTTAGGTTAGGTTAGGTTAGGTTAGGTTAGGTTAGGTTAGGTTAGGTTAGGTTAGGTTAGGTTAGGTTAGGTTAGGTTAGGTTAGGTTAGGTTAGGTTAGGTTAGGTTAGGTTAGGTTAGGTTAGGTTAGGTTAGGTTAGGTTAGGTTAGGTTAGGTTAGGTTAGGTTAGGTTAGGTTAGGTTAGGTTAGGTTAGGTTAGGTTAGGTTAGGTTAGGTTAGGTTAGGTTAGGTTAGGTTAGGTTAGGTTAGGTTAGGTTAGGTTAGGTTAGGTTAGGTTAGGTTAGGTTAGGTTAGGTTAGGTTAGGTTAGGTTAGGTTAGGTTAGGTTAGGTTAGGTTAGGTTAGGTTAGGTTAGGTTAGGTTAGGTTAGGTTAGGTTAGGTTAGGTTAGGTTAGGTTAGGTTAGGTTAGGTTAGGTTAGGTTAGGTTAGGTTAGGTTAGGTTAGGTTAGGTTAGGTTAGGTTAGGTTAGGTTAGGTTAGGTTAGGTTAGGTTAGGTTAGGTTAGGTTAGGTTAGGTTAGGTTAGGTTAGGTTAGGTTAGGTTAGGTTAGGTTAGGTTAGGTTAGGTTAGGTTAGGTTAGGTTAGGTTAGGTTAGGTTAGGTTAGGTTAGGTTAGGTTAGGTTAGGTTAGGTTAGGTTAGGTTAGGTTAGGTTAGGTTAGGTTAGGTTAGGTTAGGTTAGGTTAGGTTAGGTTAGGTTAGGTTAGGTTAGGTTAGGTTAGGTTAGGTTAGGTTAGGTTAGGTTAGGTTAGGTTAGGTTAGGTTAGGTTAGGTTAGGTTAGGTTAGGTTAGGTTAGGTTAGGTTAGGTTAGGTTAGGTTAGGTTAGGTTAGGTTAGGTTAGGTTAGGTTAGGTTAGGTTAGGTTAGGTTAGGTTAGGTTAGGTTAGGTTAGGTTAGGTTAGGTTAGGTTAGGTTAGGTTAGGTTAGGTTAGGTTAGGTTAGGTTAGGTTAGGTTAGGTTAGGTTAGGTTAGGTTAGGTTAGGTTAGGTTAGGTTAGGTTAGGTTAGGTTAGGTTAGGTTAGGTTAGGTTAGGTTAGGTTAGGTTAGGTTAGGTTAGGTTAGGTTAGGTTAGGTTAGGTTAGGTTAGGTTAGGTTAGGTTAGGTTAGGTTAGGTTAGGTTAGGTTAGGTTAGGTTAGGTTAGGTTAGGTTAGGTTAGGTTAGGTTAGGTTAGGTTAGGTTAGGTTAGGTTAGGTTAGGTTAGGTTAGGTTAGGTTAGGTTAGGTTAGGTTAGGTTAGGTTAGGTTAGGTTAGGTTAGGTTAGGTTAGGTTAGGTTAGGTTAGGTTAGGTTAGGTTAGGTTAGGTTAGGTTAGGTTAGGTTAGGTTAGGTTAGGTTAGGTTAGGTTAGGTTAGGTTAGGTTAGGTTAGGTTAGGTTAGGTTAGGTTAGGTTAGGTTAGGTTAGGTTAGGTTAGGTTAGGTTAGGTTAGGTTAGGTTAGGTTAGGTTAGGTTAGGTTAGGTTAGGTTAGGTTAGGTTAGGTTAGGTTAGGTTAGGTTAGGTTAGGTTAGGTTAGGTTAGGTTAGGTTAGGTTAGGTTAGGTTAGGTTAGGTTAGGTTAGGTTAGGTTAGGTTAGGTTAGGTTAGGTTAGGTTAGGTTAGGTTAGGTTAGGTTAGGTTAGGTTAGGTTAGGTTAGGTTAGGTTAGGTTAGGTTAGGTTAGGTTAGGTTAGGTTAGGTTAGGTTAGGTTAGGTTAGGTTAGGTTAGGTTAGGTTAGGTTAGGTTAGGTTAGGTTAGGTTAGGTTAGGTTAGGTTAGGTTAGGTTAGGTTAGGTTAGGTTAGGTTAGGTTAGGTTAGGTTAGGTTAGGTTAGGTTAGGTTAGGTTAGGTTAGGTTAGGTTAGGTTAGGTTAGGTTAGGTTAGGTTAGGTTAGGTTAGGTTAGGTTAGGTTAGGTTAGGTTAGGTTAGGTTAGGTTAGGTTAGGTTAGGTTAGGTTAGGTTAGGTTAGGTTAGGTTAGGTTAGGTTAGGTTAGGTTAGGTTAGGTTAGGTTAGGTTAGGTTAGGTTAGGTTAGGTTAGGTTAGGTTAGGTTAGGTTAGGTTAGGTTAGGTTAGGTTAGGTTAGGTTAGGTTAGGTTAGGTTAGGTTAGGTTAGGTTAGGTTAGGTTAGGTTAGGTTAGGTTAGGTTAGGTTAGGTTAGGTTAGGTTAGGTTAGGTTAGGTTAGGTTAGGTTAGGTTAGGTTAGGTTAGGTTAGGTTAGGTTAGGTTAGGTTAGGTTAGGTTAGGTTAGGTTAGGTTAGGTTAGGTTAGGTTAGGTTAGGTTAGGTTAGGTTAGGTTAGGTTAGGTTAGGTTAGGTTAGGTTAGGTTAGGTTAGGTTAGGTTAGGTTAGGTTAGGTTAGGTTAGGTTAGGTTAGGTTAGGTTAGGTTAGGTTAGGTTAGGTTAGGTTAGGTTAGGTTAGGTTAGGTTAGGTTAGGTTAGGTTAGGTTAGGTTAGGTTAGGTTAGGTTAGGTTAGGTTAGGTTAGGTTAGGTTAGGTTAGGTTAGGTTAGGTTAGGTTAGGTTAGGTTAGGTTAGGTTAGGTTAGGTTAGGTTAGGTTAGGTTAGGTTAGGTTAGGTTAGGTTAGGTTAGGTTAGGTTAGGTTAGGTTAGGTTAGGTTAGGTTAGGTTAGGTTAGGTTAGGTTAGGTTAGGTTAGGTTAGGTTAGGTTAGGTTAGGTTAGGTTAGGTTAGGTTAGGTTAGGTTAGGTTAGGTTAGGTTAGGTTAGGTTAGGTTAGGTTAGGTTAGGTTAGGTTAGGTTAGGTTAGGTTAGGTTAGGTTAGGTTAGGTTAGGTTAGGTTAGGTTAGGTTAGGTTAGGTTAGGTTAGGTTAGGTTAGGTTAGGTTAGGTTAGGTTAGGTTAGGTTAGGTTAGGTTAGGTTAGGTTAGGTTAGGTTAGGTTAGGTTAGGTTAGGTTAGGTTAGGTTAGGTTAGGTTAGGTTAGGTTAGGTTAGGTTAGGTTAGGTTAGGTTAGGTTAGGTTAGGTTAGGTTAGGTTAGGTTAGGTTAGGTTAGGTTAGGTTAGGTTAGGTTAGGTTAGGTTAGGTTAGGTTAGGTTAGGTTAGGTTAGGTTAGGTTAGGTTAGGTTAGGTTAGGTTAGGTTAGGTTAGGTTAGGTTAGGTTAGGTTAGGTTAGGTTAGGTTAGGTTAGGTTAGGTTAGGTTAGGTTAGGTTAGGTTAGGTTAGGTTAGGTTAGGTTAGGTTAGGTTAGGTTAGGTTAGGTTAGGTTAGGTTAGGTTAGGTTAGGTTAGGTTAGGTTAGGTTAGGTTAGGTTAGGTTAGGTTAGGTTAGGTTAGGTTAGGTTAGGTTAGGTTAGGTTAGGTTAGGTTAGGTTAGGTTAGGTTAGGTTAGGTTAGGTTAGGTTAGGTTAGGTTAGGTTAGGTTAGGTTAGGTTAGGTTAGGTTAGGTTAGGTTAGGTTAGGTTAGGTTAGGTTAGGTTAGGTTAGGTTAGGTTAGGTTAGGTTAGGTTAGGTTAGGTTAGGTTAGGTTAGGTTAGGTTAGGTTAGGTTAGGTTAGGTTAGGTTAGGTTAGGTTAGGTTAGGTTAGGTTAGGTTAGGTTAGGTTAGGTTAGGTTAGGTTAGGTTAGGTTAGGTTAGGTTAGGTTAGGTTAGGTTAGGTTAGGTTAGGTTAGGTTAGGTTAGGTTAGGTTAGGTTAGGTTAGGTTAGGTTAGGTTAGGTTAGGTTAGGTTAGGTTAGGTTAGGTTAGGTTAGGTTAGGTTAGGTTAGGTTAGGTTAGGTTAGGTTAGGTTAGGTTAGGTTAGGTTAGGTTAGGTTAGGTTAGGTTAGGTTAGGTTAGGTTAGGTTAGGTTAGGTTAGGTTAGGTTAGGTTAGGTTAGGTTAGGTTAGGTTAGGTTAGGTTAGGTTAGGTTAGGTTAGGTTAGGTTAGGTTAGGTTAGGTTAGGTTAGGTTAGGTTAGGTTAGGTTAGGTTAGGTTAGGTTAGGTTAGGTTAGGTTAGGTTAGGTTAGGTTAGGTTAGGTTAGGTTAGGTTAGGTTAGGTTAGGTTAGGTTAGGTTAGGTTAGGTTAGGTTAGGTTAGGTTAGGTTAGGTTAGGTTAGGTTAGGTTAGGTTAGGTTAGGTTAGGTTAGGTTAGGTTAGGTTAGGTTAGGTTAGGTTAGGTTAGGTTAGGTTAGGTTAGGTTAGGTTAGGTTAGGTTAGGTTAGGTTAGGTTAGGTTAGGTTAGGTTAGGTTAGGTTAGGTTAGGTTAGGTTAGGTTAGGTTAGGTTAGGTTAGGTTAGGTTAGGTTAGGTTAGGTTAGGTTAGGTTAGGTTAGGTTAGGTTAGGTTAGGTTAGGTTAGGTTAGGTTAGGTTAGGTTAGGTTAGGTTAGGTTAGGTTAGGTTAGGTTAGGTTAGGTTAGGTTAGGTTAGGTTAGGTTAGGTTAGGTTAGGTTAGGTTAGGTTAGGTTAGGTTAGGTTAGGTTAGGTTAGGTTAGGTTAGGTTAGGTTAGGTTAGGTTAGGTTAGGTTAGGTTAGGTTAGGTTAGGTTAGGTTAGGTTAGGTTAGGTTAGGTTAGGTTAGGTTAGGTTAGGTTAGGTTAGGTTAGGTTAGGTTAGGTTAGGTTAGGTTAGGTTAGGTTAGGTTAGGTTAGGTTAGGTTAGGTTAGGTTAGGTTAGGTTAGGTTAGGTTAGGTTAGGTTAGGTTAGGTTAGGTTAGGTTAGGTTAGGTTAGGTTAGGTTAGGTTAGGTTAGGTTAGGTTAGGTTAGGTTAGGTTAGGTTAGGTTAGGTTAGGTTAGGTTAGGTTAGGTTAGGTTAGGTTAGGTTAGGTTAGGTTAGGTTAGGTTAGGTTAGGTTAGGTTAGGTTAGGTTAGGTTAGGTTAGGTTAGGTTAGGTTAGGTTAGGTTAGGTTAGGTTAGGTTAGGTTAGGTTAGGTTAGGTTAGGTTAGGTTAGGTTAGGTTAGGTTAGGTTAGGTTAGGTTAGGTTAGGTTAGGTTAGGTTAGGTTAGGTTAGGTTAGGTTAGGTTAGGTTAGGTTAGGTTAGGTTAGGTTAGGTTAGGTTAGGTTAGGTTAGGTTAGGTTAGGTTAGGTTAGGTTAGGTTAGGTTAGGTTAGGTTAGGTTAGGTTAGGTTAGGTTAGGTTAGGTTAGGTTAGGTTAGGTTAGGTTAGGTTAGGTTAGGTTAGGTTAGGTTAGGTTAGGTTAGGTTAGGTTAGGTTAGGTTAGGTTAGGTTAGGTTAGGTTAGGTTAGGTTAGGTTAGGTTAGGTTAGGTTAGGTTAGGTTAGGTTAGGTTAGGTTAGGTTAGGTTAGGTTAGGTTAGGTTAGGTTAGGTTAGGTTAGGTTAGGTTAGGTTAGGTTAGGTTAGGTTAGGTTAGGTTAGGTTAGGTTAGGTTAGGTTAGGTTAGGTTAGGTTAGGTTAGGTTAGGTTAGGTTAGGTTAGGTTAGGTTAGGTTAGGTTAGGTTAGGTTAGGTTAGGTTAGGTTAGGTTAGGTTAGGTTAGGTTAGGTTAGGTTAGGTTAGGTTAGGTTAGGTTAGGTTAGGTTAGGTTAGGTTAGGTTAGGTTAGGTTAGGTTAGGTTAGGTTAGGTTAGGTTAGGTTAGGTTAGGTTAGGTTAGGTTAGGTTAGGTTAGGTTAGGTTAGGTTAGGTTAGGTTAGGTTAGGTTAGGTTAGGTTAGGTTAGGTTAGGTTAGGTTAGGTTAGGTTAGGTTAGGTTAGGTTAGGTTAGGTTAGGTTAGGTTAGGTTAGGTTAGGTTAGGTTAGGTTAGGTTAGGTTAGGTTAGGTTAGGTTAGGTTAGGTTAGGTTAGGTTAGGTTAGGTTAGGTTAGGTTAGGTTAGGTTAGGTTAGGTTAGGTTAGGTTAGGTTAGGTTAGGTTAGGTTAGGTTAGGTTAGGTTAGGTTAGGTTAGGTTAGGTTAGGTTAGGTTAGGTTAGGTTAGGTTAGGTTAGGTTAGGTTAGGTTAGGTTAGGTTAGGTTAGGTTAGGTTAGGTTAGGTTAGGTTAGGTTAGGTTAGGTTAGGTTAGGTTAGGTTAGGTTAGGTTAGGTTAGGTTAGGTTAGGTTAGGTTAGGTTAGGTTAGGTTAGGTTAGGTTAGGTTAGGTTAGGTTAGGTTAGGTTAGGTTAGGTTAGGTTAGGTTAGGTTAGGTTAGGTTAGGTTAGGTTAGGTTAGGTTAGGTTAGGTTAGGTTAGGTTAGGTTAGGTTAGGTTAGGTTAGGTTAGGTTAGGTTAGGTTAGGTTAGGTTAGGTTAGGTTAGGTTAGGTTAGGTTAGGTTAGGTTAGGTTAGGTTAGGTTAGGTTAGGTTAGGTTAGGTTAGGTTAGGTTAGGTTAGGTTAGGTTAGGTTAGGTTAGGTTAGGTTAGGTTAGGTTAGGTTAGGTTAGGTTAGGTTAGGTTAGGTTAGGTTAGGTTAGGTTAGGTTAGGTTAGGTTAGGTTAGGTTAGGTTAGGTTAGGTTAGGTTAGGTTAGGTTAGGTTAGGTTAGGTTAGGTTAGGTTAGGTTAGGTTAGGTTAGGTTAGGTTAGGTTAGGTTAGGTTAGGTTAGGTTAGGTTAGGTTAGGTTAGGTTAGGTTAGGTTAGGTTAGGTTAGGTTAGGTTAGGTTAGGTTAGGTTAGGTTAGGTTAGGTTAGGTTAGGTTAGGTTAGGTTAGGTTAGGTTAGGTTAGGTTAGGTTAGGTTAGGTTAGGTTAGGTTAGGTTAGGTTAGGTTAGGTTAGGTTAGGTTAGGTTAGGTTAGGTTAGGTTAGGTTAGGTTAGGTTAGGTTAGGTTAGGTTAGGTTAGGTTAGGTTAGGTTAGGTTAGGTTAGGTTAGGTTAGGTTAGGTTAGGTTAGGTTAGGTTAGGTTAGGTTAGGTTAGGTTAGGTTAGGTTAGGTTAGGTTAGGTTAGGTTAGGTTAGGTTAGGTTAGGTTAGGTTAGGTTAGGTTAGGTTAGGTTAGGTTAGGTTAGGTTAGGTTAGGTTAGGTTAGGTTAGGTTAGGTTAGGTTAGGTTAGGTTAGGTTAGGTTAGGTTAGGTTAGGTTAGGTTAGGTTAGGTTAGGTTAGGTTAGGTTAGGTTAGGTTAGGTTAGGTTAGGTTAGGTTAGGTTAGGTTAGGTTAGGTTAGGTTAGGTTAGGTTAGGTTAGGTTAGGTTAGGTTAGGTTAGGTTAGGTTAGGTTAGGTTAGGTTAGGTTAGGTTAGGTTAGGTTAGGTTAGGTTAGGTTAGGTTAGGTTAGGTTAGGTTAGGTTAGGTTAGGTTAGGTTAGGTTAGGTTAGGTTAGGTTAGGTTAGGTTAGGTTAGGTTAGGTTAGGTTAGGTTAGGTTAGGTTAGGTTAGGTTAGGTTAGGTTAGGTTAGGTTAGGTTAGGTTAGGTTAGGTTAGGTTAGGT
The DNA here is from genome assembly GCF_030444845.1 of Prenolepis imparis. Classification (NCBI taxonomy): domain Eukaryota; kingdom Metazoa; phylum Arthropoda; class Insecta; order Hymenoptera; family Formicidae; genus Prenolepis; species Prenolepis imparis. The sequence goes on along the minus strand of NW_028141347.1, from coordinate 1,954 downwards.
TAGGTTAGGTTAGGTTAGGTTAGGTTAGGTTAGGTTAGGTTAGGTTAGGTTAGGTTAGGTTAGGTTAGGTTAGGTTAGGTTAGGTTAGGTTAGGTTAGGTTAGGTTAGGTTAGGTTAGGTTAGGTTAGGTTAGGTTAGGTTAGGTTAGGTTAGGTTAGGTTAGGTTAGGTTAGGTTAGGTTAGGTTAGGTTAGGTTAGGTTAGGTTAGGTTAGGTTAGGTTAGGTTAGGTTAGGTTAGGTTAGGTTAGGTTAGGTTAGGTTAGGTTAGGTTAGGTTAGGTTAGGTTAGGTTAGGTTAGGTTAGGTTAGGTTAGGTTAGGTTAGGTTAGGTTAGGTTAGGTTAGGTTAGGTTAGGTTAGGTTAGGTTAGGTTAGGTTAGGTTAGGTTAGGTTAGGTTAGGTTAGGTTAGGTTAGGTTAGGTTAGGTTAGGTTAGGTTAGGTTAGGTTAGGTTAGGTTAGGTTAGGTTAGGTTAGGTTAGGTTAGGTTAGGTTAGGTTAGGTTAGGTTAGGTTAGGTTAGGTTAGGTTAGGTTAGGTTAGGTTAGGTTAGGTTAGGTTAGGTTAGGTTAGGTTAGGTTAGGTTAGGTTAGGTTAGGTTAGGTTAGGTTAGGTTAGGTTAGGTTAGGTTAGGTTAGGTTAGGTTAGGTTAGGTTAGGTTAGGTTAGGTTAGGTTAGGTTAGGTTAGGTTAGGTTAGGTTAGGTTAGGTTAGGTTAGGTTAGGTTAGGTTAGGTTAGGTTAGGTTAGGTTAGGTTAGGTTAGGTTAGGTTAGGTTAGGTTAGGTTAGGTTAGGTTAGGTTAGGTTAGGTTAGGTTAGGTTAGGTTAGGTTAGGTTAGGTTAGGTTAGGTTAGGTTAGGTTAGGTTAGGTTAGGTTAGGTTAGGTTAGGTTAGGTTAGGTTAGGTTAGGTTAGGTTAGGTTAGGTTAGGTTAGGTTAGGTTAGGTTAGGTTAGGTTAGGTTAGGTTAGGTTAGGTTAGGTTAGGTTAGGTTAGGTTAGGTTAGGTTAGGTTAGGTTAGGTTAGGTTAGGTTAGGTTAGGTTAGGTTAGGTTAGGTTAGGTTAGGTTAGGTTAGGTTAGGTTAGGTTAGGTTAGGTTAGGTTAGGTTAGGTTAGGTTAGGTTAGGTTAGGTTAGGTTAGGTTAGGTTAGGTTAGGTTAGGTTAGGTTAGGTTAGGTTAGGTTAGGTTAGGTTAGGTTAGGTTAGGTTAGGTTAGGTTAGGTTAGGTTAGGTTAGGTTAGGTTAGGTTAGGTTAGGTTAGGTTAGGTTAGGTTAGGTTAGGTTAGGTTAGGTTAGGTTAGGTTAGGTTAGGTTAGGTTAGGTTAGGTTAGGTTAGGTTAGGTTAGGTTAGGTTAGGTTAGGTTAGGTTAGGTTAGGTTAGGTTAGGTTAGGTTAGGTTAGGTTAGGTTAGGTTAGGTTAGGTTAGGTTAGGTTAGGTTAGGTTAGGTTAGGTTAGGTTAGGTTAGGTTAGGTTAGGTTAGGTTAGGTTAGGTTAGGTTAGGTTAGGTTAGGTTAGGTTAGGTTAGGTTAGGTTAGGTTAGGTTAGGTTAGGTTAGGTTAGGTTAGGTTAGGTTAGGTTAGGTTAGGTTAGGTTAGGTTAGGTTAGGTTAGGTTAGGTTAGGTTAGGTTAGGTTAGGTTAGGTTAGGTTAGGTTAGGTTAGGTTAGGTTAGGTTAGGTTAGGTTAGGTTAGGTTAGGTTAGGTTAGGTTAGGTTAGGTTAGGTTAGGTTAGGTTAGGTTAGGTTAGGTTAGGTTAGGTTAGGTTAGGTTAGGTTAGGTTAGGTTAGGTTAGGTTAGGTTAGGTTAGGTTAGGTTAGGTTAGGTTAGGTTAGGTTAGGTTAGGTTAGGTTAGGTTAGGTTAGGTTAGGTTAGGTTAGGTTAGGTTAGGTTAGGTTACGGTTAGGTTAGGTTAGGTTAGGTTAGGTTAGGTTAGGTTAGGTAGTTCTGGTTGGTTAAGGTTAGG